>NW_016107320.1:11833976-11898151 GCF_001604975.1 Cebus imitator
GCCTCCCAAAGTGCTGGGATTACAGGCTTGAGCCACCGCGCCCGGCCCACAGCTCTATTTTATCCAGAAGTCCCAGAGAAACCTTTCTAAAATGCAAATATCATAATAAAACATTTTGTCTAAAACTTTCAAAATATTTCATTTCCACTCCCTAGTCCCTATTTCTTCTCCACTTGTCCTTAGCTCAAGGTGCAGACTCCTTTAAATGACCCCAGGTTCTGGATCCTGCTTGCCTCTTTCTCACCTCCTTTCTTGTCCCTCCTCATATTTTTTTAGTTCTAATTCTTATTTTATTTTATCTTACTTTTTTAAGACAAGATCTGGCTCCATCGCCCAGGCTGGCATGCAGTGGTGCAATCAAGGCTAACTGCAACCTCCACCTCCTGGGTTCAAGCCATTCTCCCACGTCAGCCTCCCAAGTAACTGGGACCACCGGCGTGCACCACCACGTCTGGATAATTTATACTTTTTTTTTTTTTTTTTGTAGAGATTGGGTTTCACCATGTTGTCCAGGCTGGTCTCAACTGGTGAGCTCAAGCAATCCACCCACCTCAGGCACTCAAAGTGCTGGAACAGGCATGAGCCACTCCTCCTCATACATAACTTAATTCGTTAGTCATAGAATAAATAACTCTTGTAGTTCCACATTTCTTTCTTCTTGTTTTAGGGTTTTTGTACCTGCTACTCCGAACCCGAAACATATTACCTACCTTCTGTTTTGGCCTAGTTAGATCTCACTTGTCCTTTAGGACTCAGTTTAAATATCCCTTCCCATCCCTGGACTGTGACATGAAGCTTCTGGAAGCTCCCTCTGATTTCAGCTCGTATTTTTTGCTGCCTTTAGCATACATCTCATTGTACTATAATTACCTCCCTTCCTAATTAGGCTATGAGCTCCTGTGCCCAGAGATTGGGTAAGCTGTTTAGTGCCTAGGGTAGTGCCTCTCATAAAATCAGTGTTCCACAGAATCACATCCAGGATCAGGCTGCTAAATTAACTCCAGCCCCACCATTTGTGAGTCCGCTGTGCTTTTTACCAGACACTGCGCAGAACTGAGCTTTCAGGTTGAACACCTTGTAAAACTAATGATCACAACTGACATCTTTGAGGACTGACAATATTTCAGGTATTGAACAGAGGTATTATTATTCAGGGACTGCTTCATAGGTGTGTGATCAGTGAAGTTTCACAAGGGCACCATGCTCAGTAGGAGTCTCATTTTCAGAGTCTGGTCACCATCTTGAAATTTGTGTCCATAGGTAAAATCTGAGGGGACAATGGAGTGTGTGTTGGCAGCTGTTTGGAGTTTCATCTCATGTGCGGTCCCATGTCTGTCTGCAGCACACCCATACCTGTCTCCAGGATGGGTTCTCACTTGCCTGCTCCCCCAAACCTGCCCAGTAAGTGCTGCCATTCCCTGTTCCTGGTGGCAGCCTGGGCACAGCAAGGGTTAGGATCAGGTACTTACACATTGCATGCTAATCATAGAGTGGGGCCCTGGGCACCTGGGAGGTCTGCATTGCCCTGAAAGTATCTCTCTTGTCCTAGAGGGCATGACATTAAGTGGCAAAAAAAGAGAGAGAGAGAGGTTGAGAGAGAGACAATAGAAGAAAGGCAAAAGCTTTCCTGCCTTTTATTCTTGAACAGGAGCCCCACAGATTACGTAGCCAGCCCTGCTGTTATTATTCTTATTTCAAAGATAAGGAAACCAGAGCCATACTGCTAGTCTTATATGGTGACTCTGTGAAAATGAGAAAGACATCCCCTCTAGGCAGACCAATTATGAAAACATACCTCTTTTTATCTGGCTTCACAAACAGAATGCTGGATTTCGGCCCATTCTTGCCAGGTTACCCAGATTCTTTTATGTAGGGCATAAAACACACAATCATCTGCATTGACCCTGAAGGTTATAAAGGGATAAAACCTACTCAAGCAACAGGGCTCCTAGATAGTGTATTGATATTCAAACCTATGCTTTCTGGCTTCAGCATCTGTGCTCTAAACTACAATACAAGTGTTTCAAAATTTTCCTGGATGTGTATACACACACACACACACACACACACACACACACATATGTATACACCCAGGCAAATTTTGAAACACTATACATAGGTAGATAGATAGATAGATATGAGGTATCTTTTGAAATACGAATTTCCAGTCTCCACCTAATACCATGGAAATCAGAATGTCTCGGGGAAATGTCTGGGAAGCAAGCTATATTTTTTAACAAGTGCTACAGGTGATGCTTATTATTTTAGAAGCTATTGAAAAATTGTTATACTACAAATTTTACAAGATCTGAATATTTAATTTGCAGAGGACACAACTAGAAAGTACATAGCAGATTCAGACAGGCAGAAATTTGAAAAATAAAAATCTCAGCCAGTGGTAAAGTATTATGCTCCAAGGAAGAAAATGTTTTTGTTTTGTTGTTGCTCTTAAAATGTGTGCCATACTTACTTTATTTTTAACAAAATCTCTTATCTTTAACACCATAATTTTCTTCTAAATTGAGAGGCAATTGGAAAAAGATGAGAGAACTTCCCCTTCTGTTCTATAATAGAGTATTCGTGTAAAATTGGTCTTATTACCGTAAAATCCTACAAAACTGAACAAAATATGTGAAACAACACTTTTCAGACGACATAATACAGGTCGTGGTGGATTGTGAACTCTGAAAGAAGGGAAATACTTGAGATGAGTCATGCAATCATCCTGGTATCCCGCCTAGAGGCTTTTAAGAAGCCCTAGTCCAAGGAGAGAAAATCTAAATATAACAAACAGAGTGCAGAGATAAGGAGATCAAGATTGGAGTTCAGTAAATTAAATGCCTGATAGAACAAAACTCAACACACTTTAAAAGAAGACAAAATTCAGGCACTTAACAATGCAGGAATTAAAATGTCCAACACCCATTCAAAATTACTAAACACCCAAAGAAGGAAAAAATGCTTATGTACTGTTTGTGGGAGTGTAAATTAGTTCAAAAATTGTGGAAAGCAGCATGGTGATTCCTCAAAGAGCTAAAAATGGAAATACCATTTGTCTCAGCAATCCCACCCACTGCTGGGTATATACCCAAAGAAATATAAATTGTCCTATCATAAAGACACATGCATGCATATGTTCATTACAGCACTACTCACAATAGCAAAGACATGGAGTCAACCTGAATGCCCATCAATGGCAGATTGAATAAAGAAAATGTAGTACATAGACACCATGGGATATTAGGTAGCCATAAAAAGAATGAGATTATGTCCTTTGCAGGAACGCGGATGGAGCTAGAGGCCATTATCTTTAGCAAACTACTGCATGAATAGAAAATCAAATATGTGTTCTCACTTAGAAGTGGTAGCTAAACTATGAGAACACATAAGCACAAAGAGGGGGAACAACATACATTAGGTCCTAATTGAGGGTGGAGGAGGAGGGAGAGAACCCGAAAAAAATAACTATTGGGTACTAGCCTTAGTACCTGGGTGATGAAATAATCAATACAATGAACTCCTGTAACATGAGTTTACCTATCTATCAAATCTGTACATGTACCCCTGAACCTAAAAGTTTAAAAAAAATTTAGTGCTGAGGAGGATAGCATTTAAGAGAAAAATATTTTAAATAGACAGATAAATAAGAGACACAAAGATTAGAATACTCACTGACTTATGAAAATTAATGCAAGCCAGAATACAACTAAATGATATATAAGTGCAAACACAAATAAAACAAAGTTATGAGACTAAAAATGTCTTTCCAGTGAAAATATATATCAAACGTGAAGGTTAAAATTTTCAAACAAAAACTAAGGTGATTCCTTATAAGCAGAACTCTATTACAAAATAATGTTTAAAGAAAATTATTTACACTGAAGGAAAATAACTTCAAGGAAAATTCAGATTGACACAAAAGAATAAAATTTGCCAGAAATGGTAATTACATGTGTAAATATGGAAGACATATTATTTATGATTCAAAGATAATTTAAAATAATAAAAATAACTATACTATAAAATTGATAGTATATAAAGAGGTAAAATATATGACAGAAATGGCACAAAGGACAGGAAGGAGTGATATGGCAGTATACCACTTTTTGGTAACAACTTTATTGAGATGTAATTCACACAATATACAACTCATCCACTTAAGAGTACAATTCAATGGTTTTTAATATATTCACACAGTTGTGCAACTCACCACAATCAATTTTAAATATTGTCTTTAATTCAATATGAAATCCTATACTGTTTAGCTATCACCCTTCTGTCCTTCCCATCTCCATATCCAGGCCTAAGCAACCACTCATCTATTTTCTATCTGTGTAAATTTTCCTGTTGCAGACTTTCATATGAGTGGAATCATATGGTATGTGGTCTTTTACGACTGGCTTCTTTCACTTAGCATAATGTTGTCAACATTCATTCACAATGCAGCATGTTGTATTAGTCAGGGTTCTCTAGATGGACAGAACTAATAGGATAAATGTAGATATAAAAGGGAGTTTACTAAGGAGCATTGACTCACATGATCACAAGGTGAGGTCCCACAACAGGTCACCTGCAAGCTGAGGAGCAAGGAAGCCAATCCAAGTCCCAAAGCTGAAGAACTTGGAGTTGGGCACTGTAGAAAGATGTAGGCTGAGAGACTAAGACAGTCTAGTCTTTCTACCTTGTTTTGCCTGCGTTTATTCTGGCCATGCTGGCAGCTGATTCAATGGTTCCCATCCAGATTGAGGGCAGGTTTGCTTCTCCCACTCCACTGACTCAAATGTTAATCTTCTTTGGACACACTCAGGAACATTATTTTGCATCCTTCAATCCCATTAAATCAACACTCAGTATTAACCATCGCGCATGTATAAGTATTTCATTTATTTTTATTGCCAAATAATATTCCCAAATAATATTCCATTACTTAGATCTACATTTTATTTGTCCATTCATCAATTGGACAAATTCAGCAGGAATTTTGACTTTATTACACTTTTGACTATTATGAATAATGCTGCTATGAACATTTGTGTACAAGATTTTGTGCAAACATGTTTTCCACTATCACGGCTACGTAAGAGTGTAATTAATGTCATATGGTAATTCTATGTTTAGCCTTTTGAGAAACTATCAGACTGATTTTCAAAGCAGGTGCACCACTTTCACTTTCCTACCAGGAATGTATGAAGATTCCACTATCTTCTCTTCCTCCTAAAAATCTTGTTGTTGTCTTTCTGATTGCAGCCATCCTAGTGAGTTTGAACTGGTATGTCATGTGGTTTCAATTTCCATTTTCCTAATGGCTAATGATGTTGACTCTCTTTTAATGTGCTTATTGGACATTTGGGCATTGTCTTTGAGAAAAAGTATATTCAGATCATTTGCTCATCTGGATACTGGGTAACTTGTCTTTTTATTACTGAGCTGTATGGGCTTGTTTGGAAGTAAACTTTTTTCATGTTGTTGCATTGTACAAAAAATGATATAAGATTACAGGAGGCCAGGTGTGGTGCCTCACACCTGTAATCCCAGCACTTTGGGAAGCCAACACAGGTGGATCATGAGGTCAGGAGATCAAGACTGTCCTGGCTAACACAGTGAAACCCTGTCTCTACTAAAAATACAAAAAATTAGCCAGGCATAATGGCATGCACCCACAATCCCAGCTACTTGGGAGGCTGAGGCAGGAGAATCACTTGAATCCGGGAGGCAGAGGTTGCAGTGAGCTGAGATCGTGCCACTGCACTCCAGCCTGAGTGACAGAGCAAGATTCCGTCCCAAAAAAAAAAAAAAAAAATGGTTACAGGAATACCTCAGAGATTACAGGTTTGGTTCTAGACTACCACAATAAAGCAAATATTGCAATAAAGCAAGTCACACAATATTTTTGTTTCCCAAGGCATGTGAAAGTTATATTTAAACTATATAGTCGTCTACTAAGTGTGCAATAGCATTATGTCTAAAAATAGCACACATATCTTGATTTTAAAATATTGCTTTAAAAATGCCAATACTCATTTGGGCTTTCTGGCAGTTGTAATCTTTCTGCTGGTTGAAGGAGTTGTAATCTTTTTGCTTTGATGTTGGTGGCTGCTGACTAACCTCAATGGTAGTCACTGAAGGCTGGAGTGACTATGGCAATTTCTTAAAATTCTTAAATTTCTTAAAATAAGACAACAATGAGATTTGCCACACCAAACCACTCTTCTTTTTCTGAAAGATTTCTCTGTAGCATGTGATGTTGTTTGATAACATTTTACCCACAGAAGGACTTCTTTCAGAATTGGAGTCAATCCTCTCAAATCCTGACACTGCTTTATTAACTAAATTTATGTAATATTCTAAGTTACTTGTCATTGCAACAATGTTCAAAGCATCTTCACCAGGAGCAGGCTACATCTCAAGAAAACACTTTCTTTGCTCAACCATAGGAAGTAACTCCTCATTCAAGTTTTATCATGAGATTGCAGCAATTCAGTCATGTGTGACGGAATTAGGCTGCACTTCTAGTTCTTTTGCTATTTCTACCACATTTACAGTTACTTCCTCCATTACAGTCTTGAACTCCTCAAAGTCATCCAAGAGGGTTGGAATCAACTTCTTCCAAACACCTGCTGATAGGTATACTCTGCCCTCCTCCCATGAATCATGAATGTTCTAAATGGCATCTAGAATGGGTAATCTTTTCCAGAAGTTTTTCAATTTACTTTGCCCCAATCCGTCAGAGGAATCAATATCTATGCAGCTATAACCTTACAAAGTATACTTCTTCAGTAGTAAGATATGGAAGTCAAAGTTACTCCTTGGGCTACAGAATGGATGTTCTGTTAGCAGACATAAAAACAACATTCATCTCTTCGTACATCTTTATCAGAGGTCTCGGGTGACCAGGTGCACGTCAATGAGCAGTAATGTTTTGAAAGAAACATTTTTTTGTGAACTGTAGGTCTCAACAGTGGGCTTAAAGCATTCAGTAAACCATGCTGCAAACAGATATTCTCTCAACCAGGTTTTGTCTTTCCATTTCTAGAACACAGGCAAAACAGATTAGCATAATTCTTAGGAGCCCTACGATTTTTGGAATGGTAAATGATCACTGGCTTCACTTAAAGTACCAGTTGCATTAGCCCTTAACAAGAGTGTCAGCCTGTCCTTTAAGGCTTTGAAGGCATTGACTTTTCCTCTCTAGGAAACACTCTGTGGGAACATCACTCTTCTTCCAATAGAAGGCTGTCTCATATACACTGAAAATCTGTTGTTTAGTGAGGAAACCTTCAATTGTCTTTGTGAGATTTTCTGGGTAACTCACTACAGCTTCTATATCAGCACTTCTTGATTCACCTTGCACCTTTATCTTATGGAGATGACTTTTTATCTTAAGCCTCATGAACAACCTCTGGTGGCTTCCAATTTTTCTTCTGAAACTTCCTTGCCTCTCTCAGTCTTGGTAGAGTTGAAGAAAGTTAGGGCCTTTTTTCGGATGAGGCTTTGCCTTAAGGACATGTTGTGGCTGGTTTGGTCTTCTATCCAGACCACTACAACCTTCCCTGTAGGAGCAATAAGCTGTTTCATTGTCTTATTATTTGTACGTTCACTGATGTCACACTTTTAGTATTTTTCAAGGACTTTTCTTTTTCATTCACAACTTCCATGAATACTTGAAAATTAAATGGCACACATAAATAAAAAAATGGATGAAAAATAAAATTATAAGGAATACTAGAAAATGTTAGAATAATAACATAAATACATCCTAGCAAGTATTGATATTAAATCTAAATGTAACACAGAACAGTAATAATAGCAAAAATATATTAGGTATTATAGCATATGGATACATATGACATCACTGTCAAAAAAGAAATAGGGGAGAGTAATTGGAAATACTCTATTATAATTTACCTGTACTACATGTGAAGGAATACATGGGTTTTTGAAGGTGACCTTATATTAGCTAAAAATGTGGTACTTGAGCTGGGAATTTGAACCACTGATCTCATCCCTTTCTTTCCCTACTTTGTCCAGCAACATTAGGAGCAACCAGTCATTCTAGGAGCAACCAGTCAATCTTATTATACTTATTAGTTTAAACCTCATGAACCATCGTCTCTGGTTGCTTAGTTTTTCTTCTGAAACTTCCTTGCCTCTCTCAGCCTTGGTAGAGTTGAAGAAAGTTAGGGCCTTTCTTTGGATTAGGCTTTGCCTTAATGACATGTTGCCGTAAGGCTAGTTTGGTCTTCTATGGAGACAGCTACAGCCTTCTCTATAGGAGCAATAAGGCTGTTTCATTGTCTTATTATTTGCAGGTTCACTGAAGTCACGCTTTTAATATTTTTATCTTATTAAACTTATTGTACTTATTTATTAGCCAAAAATGTATGTCAAGAACTTCAGGGAAACCAAAAATTAAAAAGAAATATATTGACATCCTAAGAAAGGGGAAAAAATAAAACTATACAAAATGCTCAATTATAACCAGAAGTGGCAGAAAAAGAAAGGAGAATCAAATAACAAATATATAGAAAATAGTTACAAACATGGTAGGCATTAATACAACTGTATCAATATTCACTTTAAATGTGAATAATCTAAACATACCTAAAAGACAGAGATGATCCCAGAGGATTAAGAAAACAATAATCATCAATGGATAGCCAACTTCTCACTGTGTCCTCGCAAGAGGGAAGGGATGAGAGATCTCTCCAGGATCTCTTTTATAGGGACACTAACCCAATTCATGAGGGCTTCACCCTCACAACATAATCACCTCCCCCAGTGACCCAAGGTCTAATATCATTACCTTCCCTAGACTGGAATTTCATTATATAAATTTAAGAGGGATATAAATATTCAGCCCATTACTGCCCCTCATAATGAAATTAGTGTCCTTATATGAAGAAGAGGAGATACCAGAGCTTGATCTTTCTCTTTCTTCCATGTGAAGACATTATGAAAATGTGGCAATCTGCAAGCCAGGAAGACCTTCACTAAACACTGAATCTACGAGCACCTTGATCTTGCACTTCTCAGTCTTTAGAATTGTAAGAAACAAATATCTGCTGTTTAAGCCAACCAGTTGATGGTATTCTGAGCTGACTAGACAGGGGCTAAGTTGATAAAGGGATGATCTTATAATGATTAATTTTACATGTCAGTTTGGAGGGTATTTTTGAATAAGATTAATACAATCAGTGAACTTTGAATAAGCAGAATGCTCTACTTAATGTACATGGGCCTCATCTAATCAGTTGAAAGTCTAAATGGAATAAAAAGACAAGCCACCTCTGGCAAGAGAAACCTTCCCAGCAGACTTCCTTTGGGCTAGAATTGCACCATTGGCTCTTCCTGGGTCTTAAGACTGCCGGTCTACACTGCAGATTTTGTACTAACCAGCCTTCTTAATGAGCAAGATAACTAATTCTAATAAATCTCTTTCCTTATATATGTATGTGCCATTGGTCTTATTTCTCTAAAAAATTCTGAAGAATGCTAACACATATTAAAACTAATCAAAAGAAAGTTGGAATAGTTATATAAATTTCAGACAAAGCAGACTGCAGATCAAGAAAAGCTATTGGGAATAAAGGGGAATGTTTTATAATGTTACAGAAGTCAATTTTCCAAAAAGATTTAACAATCCTAAATGTTACATCTAGCATTTAGATATACCTGTACCTAACAGCAGAGTCAAAATATGTGAGAGAAAAAGAAGTAATAGAATTGAAAAGAGAAATGGGGGAAAATCCACTATTACACTTGGACACTTCAACATTCCCATTTCAGTAACTGATAGATCAAACAGACAGAAAATCAGTAAGAATATAGTTGGCCTAAACAGTACTATCAATCAACTCGATCTAATTGACATTTATGGAATGTTCCATCTAACAAGAGCAGAATATACATTCTTCTCAAGTTTACGTGGATCATTCACAACCACACTCCCTCCTACCAAAAAAACTGATTCTGGGCCATAAAACACACCTTAACAAATTTATATGAAGATATATTATAAAAGTAGGCTCTCACACCTAGTGGAATTGTGGCAAAAATCAATAACAAAAATATAATTGGAAAGTCTTTAAATATGTGGAATTTAAACAACATACTTTTAAATAACATATGTGCCAAAGAAAAAAGCTTTGAAATTTTAAAATATTATGAGTTAAATTAAAATAAATGTGCAATTTATCAAAATGTATGAGATGCAGCAAAAGCAGTGGATAGGAGGAAATTATTAGCATTAGTAAAGAAGAAAGATCCAAAATAAATCATCTCAGCTTCTACCTTAGAAAACTAGAGAAAGAAAAGCAATTTAAGCCTGATGTAAAAGGAAGAAAAGAAATAATAAAATCAGAGCAGGTTAATACAACTGAAAACAGAAAAACAAGAGAGAAAAAATCCCCCCCAAAATCCAAAGCTGATTCACTGAAAAAAAATCAATAAAAGTGATAAACTTATAGATAGTCTAATCAAGAATAAAAGAGAGATGACATTTATTACCAATGTGAGAAATGAAAAGGGGCCATCACTACTGAGCCCAAAGATATGAGATAAATAATAAAGAAATACTATTAACATTTCTATGCCTACAAATTTCATAACTTAGATAAATGGGACAAATTCCTTGAAAGACATAAACTACCAAAACTCACGTGAGCATAAATAAATAAACAGAAAATGTCTGTATCTATTGAAGAAATTGAATCATAATTAATGAACATACAAAAAAGACAGACTCATGTCCTGACAATTTAACTGGTGAATTTCACCAAATATTTAAGGAAGAGAGATGATAGTTTTCTACAACAGAGAAAACGGAAGCAAATAAAAAAAAATTCCTGAATAAAAAGACCAGGAATTTAATGAGATCAGATTGCTACAATGTCAAAAGCAGCCTCTACAAGAACAGTAATTTATATTACAAAGACAATATAAGAACAGAAAACTACGAACAAATATTCTCCATGAACATAAATGCAAAATGCTCAGCAAAACACTAGTAAATGAGTCCAAAAAGGAATCAAAATAACTATGTACAACAACCAAGTGGAATTTATTCCAGCTATGCAAGGCTGGTTCTACATTTGAAAAATTAATTAATATAATCAACCACATCAACAGGCTAAGGAAGAAAAAACATATAATTATATTAATGGATACAGATAAAAGGGATTTGACAAAACCCAACATTTATTCACGACAAAAACTCTCAGAAGCTAGAGATAGAGGATAGCTGTCTTACCTTGGTAATAAACATCTACAAAAAAACCACAATTAGCATACTTAATGGTGTGTTAGATCAGAAAAAAGGCAAGAATATTACCTCTCACCACACTTCTTTTTCCCATCATACTGGAGGCCCTTTGAATGTAGTAAGACAAGAAAAGAAAAGAAAAAAAAAAGAAAAAGAAAGAAAGAAAAGAAAGGAAGAAGGGTGGAAGGAAGGAAGGAGAGAGGGAGAGAGAGAAACAAAAAAAGAAAAAGAGAAAAAAGAAAGAGAAAGAAAGAAAAGAAAGAAAGAGAAAGAAAGAAAAGAAAGAAAGAAAAAGAAAGGAAAGAAAGAAAAAGAAAGAAAGACAGAAAGACAGAAAGACAGAAAGACAGAAAGAAAGAAAGAAAGAAAGAAAGGAAGGAAGGAAGGAAGGAAGAGAGAGGAAGGAAGGAAGGAAGGAAGGAAGGAAGGAAGGAAGGAAGGAAGGAAGGAAAGGAGGGAGAAAGCTGTCTGTTTATAGATGGAATAACAGTCTATGTGGATAATCCTAAAGAACTGATGAAAATAACCATCTGGGAACTAGCAAGTGAGTACAGCCAGGTATAGGATACAAGGTTAAAACACAAAAGTCAGTAGCTTGCCTATATAGCAGCATTAACCGATTGGAATTTAAAATTTAAAAACAATGCCATTCGCAATAGCACTCAAAAATACTTAGGTATAAATCTCACAAGATATGTATAAGGATACATACAGGATCTATATGCAGAAAAGTACAAACTCTGATGGAAAATATACAAGATCTGTATAAATGAAATAACATTTTATGTTTATGAATTAGAAAGCTCAAAATGGTTAAGATGTCAATGATTTCCAACTTGATCTATAAATCAGCACAATCTCAAAATTCAAGAAATCTATTTTTTTTAGATATTGACAAACTGAATCTAAAGTTATATGGAAGAGCAAAACACTTAGAATTGCCAATATAATACTAAAGGACAAAATTGGTGGACACGATCTACCTCGCTTCAAGACATACCGTAAAACTACACTAACCAAGACAATGTGATATTAGTGTGTTAATCAACAAACAGATCCATGGTACAGAAAAGAATGTACAGAAGTAGAACTGTACAAATATAGTCAACTGATCTTAGACAAAAATTCAATTAAAAAAGGTAGTCTGTTCAACAAATGATATTGGAACAATTGGGCATCTATAATTAAAAAACAAAAACTCTGGACACAGACCTTACTCTTTCACAAATATTAATTCAAAATGAATTATAGATTTCCATTTAAAATGAAAAACTAAAACTTTATAGAAAAACACGAGAAAATCCATGGATTCAGTGACAAATTTTTAGATACAACACTAAAAAAAATCCATAAAAGAAAAATTGTTAGGTTGGGCTTCATTAAAATGTAAAATTTTCTGTGAAAGTCATAGTTAAGAAAATCAACACACAAGCCACAGAATAGGGGGAAATATTTGTGAAGCACAATAAGATAAAGTCCTTGTATCCCAAATATGTAAAAACACTGAAAATTCAGAAATATGAAAAAAGAAAACAATAAAAAATGGACAAAAGATCTGAACGAACCACTCACCAAAGACGGCAAACATATGGAAAATAAACACATGAAAAGTTGCTCAGCATCACCTGCCATCAAGGAATTGCAAATGGAAACAACAGTGTGATACCACTGCACACCTACTGGATTGGTTAAAACCCAGAAACCGAGGACAACAAAAACAGATGAGATTGAGAAACCACAGAGACAGTCAGTCATTGCTGACAGGAAAGCAAAAATGATACAGTCACTTGAGAAGACAATGTGGTGATTTCTTACAAAACTAAACATACTTTTGTCATAAAATCTAGCAATGATGTGTCTAGATATTTACCTTACTGATGTGAAAATTTGTGTCCAAACAAAAATCTGCATGCGAAGATTTGTGGCCACTTTATTCACAATTGCCAGAAAAACTGCAATGCATTACTCCTGTCTAATCATGAGAAAACATCAGACAAATTGAAATTGAGAGAAAGTCTACAAAATATCTGATCAGCACTCCTCAAAACTGTCAAGGCCATAAAAAAAAAACAAGGAAAATCTGAGGAACAGTAACTGCCAAGAAGAGCCTAAGGATACCTGACTAATAAATATAATGTGGTATTCCAGGTGAGAAGCTGGAACAGAAATGAGACATTAGGCAAGAAAACAGGAAAATCTCAATAAAATATGGACTTGGTTCATTAATTGTAACAAATGCACCATACTGCTGTACGATGTTAATAATAGGTAAAACGGGATGTCAGATATACAGGAAATTTATGCATTATCTTTATAACTTTCTGTAAATCTAAATTTGTTCTAAAATTTAGCAGTTTGAGCCAGGCACAATGGCTTATGCCTATAATCTCAGTGCTTTGCAAGGTCGAGGTGGGAGGATTGCTTGAGCTCAAGAGTTCAAGATCAGCCTGAGCAACATGGCAAAACCTGGTCTCTACAAAAAACACAAGAATTCAGCTGGGCATTGTGGCATGAACCTGTAGTCCCAGCTACTGTGGAGGCTGAGGTGGGAAAATGATTCAACCCAGAAGATAGAGGCTACAGTGAGCCACGATTGCACCACTGCACTCCAGCTTTGGTGACAGAGTGAGACCCTGTCTCAAAAATACAAATAAAATAAAATAAAATTTAGAAATGTATTTAAAAACACACACAAGTTATAAAAACAAAACATACAGTGTGCAGTACCAGCAGTGCACAGAGGGAAATCTGTAGCTTTGAGTGAGTATAGTATGCTGCTAAGAGTTTAAAGTCAATGCACTTGGAAAAAGAAAAGCTAATTTTAAACTCAAAGTAAGTAAAAGAGAAAAATAAATAATGAAGATAAGCGTGCATGGAAAAATAATAGAGAAAAATCAGTGAAACCAAAGATTGTTTCTTTGGAAGAGCAGTAAAATTTATAAGCCTCTAACAACACTAATCAAAAAATAAAAGAAACATAAATTCCTAATGTAAGAAATGAAAGATATTCTTTTAGTAGATAATACGGGAATGTATGAAAAATTTTATGAAAGTATGCCAGTAAAGATAGCAATAGATGAACAAATTGATTGAAAATTTCAAATTACCAAAGCTGATTCAAGAAGAAAAAGAGATTTGAAGTAGCAGCATAGCTATTAAAAAAATCAACCTAACAATGAAAAACCTTCTTTAAAAAATGACTTCCAGCCAGGTACAGTGGCTCATGCCTGTAATCCCACCACTTTGGGAGGCCGAGGCGGGCAGATCATGAGATCAGGAGATCAAGACCATCCTGGCTAACACAGTGGAACCACGTGTCTACTAAAAGTAAATTCAAAAACTCAGCTGGGGCGTGGTGGCAGGCAACTGTAGTCCCAGGTACTCGGGAGGATGAGGCAGGAGAATCGCTTGAACCCAGGAGGCAGAGGTTGCAGTGAGCAGAGATTGTACCACTGTACTCCAGCCTGGGTGACAGAGTGAGACTCTGTCTCCAGAAAAAAAAAAAAGAAAGTAGAGACTTTCTCAATTCAATAAAAGGCATCCATAAAACTGATGACTAAGGTCATATTGAATGTTGGTCACCCCTTGGCCAAGAGAAAATTATCAAGTATGACAAGTCTCTCAATTAAAAATAAAAACTGCAAAAAAGCCAACTTTGAAAATATTGATCTGTTTGTCACCATTAAAACCAGAAAAGAAAAATTATAATAAATTCTGGTTTGGGTATCAAAATAATATCTAAACAAAAAATAATATTGAGTGTTTTAAAATATCTATTTTTCAATTTTTCAGTGTTTTAATTAATTTCATGGTCTGGAAAAAAAAAAACTTTAAAATATACACTAAAACAGATACTGTTTCTTCTAACCCTTTCTGGGGATTCTTTTTCTGGCTCCAGTTTTTTTGTTTGTTTTTTTTGAGAGGGAGTTTTACTCGACCAGGCTGGAGTACAATGGCACCATCTCAGCTCACTGAAACCTCCGCCTCCTGGGTTCAAACAATTCTCCTGCCTCAGCCTCCTGAGTAGCTGGGATTACAGACATGCACCACTACACCCAGTTAATTTTTGTATTTTTAGTAGAGACAGTGTTTCACCATGTTGGTCAGGCTGATCTCAAACCTCTGACCTCCTGATCCACCCACCTCAGCCTCCCAAAGTGTTGGGATTACAGGCATGAGCCACCGCGCCCAGCCGGTTCTTTTTCAGGTCGTTTCATCACATACACTGCTGATTAGTCCTCTTTTGTACACTCGAAGATATCCCTCTGTAGGTCTCCAGAATTCTCTCTCTCTGAGGCTCTCTCTGCCATACTCTGCCTGGCAAACTCTAGCTACCTTGGCTTCCAGCTCTGTTTTTAGCCCACTGATCCCTATCTGGGTTCCACCTCTGCTGCATTCAGAGAGGTGGGTTCTTCGGAGAAACAGAACTAAAAGGAGATACAGATAGATAGATATGGATACAGATAGATGTGAGTATGTGTGTAATATATACATATGTATGTATGTATGCATAAAATATACGAGATATAATTATATGAACATATATGAAATATAAAAGGTATATTATATATGTAATACATACAAAAGATATTTTAGGTATTTATTTATTTTTACAAAGATTTATTATGAAGACTTATTATTTATTGTGAAGAAGCAGCTCATGCAGCTAAGGTAGCTAAAAGCTCCCATCCTGAAAGCTAGGTCTGCAAGCTGGATAGCTAGGATAGACCCTTCTAATCTGAGTCTAAAGGCCCAAGAACCAAGGGAGCTAAGAGTGTAAATTCCCAGGCAAAGGCAAGAGGAAACTGATTCCCCAGCTTAAGCAGGCAGGCAGGAAAGGGCTGAATCTTCCCTTCCTCCACTTTTTGATTTATTCAGACCTTCAGTGGATTGAATAATGCCCACTCACATTGGAGAGAGCAATCTGCTTTACCAAGTTCATCAATTCAAATGTTAATCTAATCCTGAACACCCTCAAAGATACACCTGGAAATAATGTTTCATCTGGGCACCCTGTGGTCCAGTCAAGTTTACTTATACAATAAACCACTATACCCTAGCTGCTCCACAGCCTAGAAGTGTGCTCCAGGCTGTCATCGGGGGTAATCATAGGACTCAATTAATTCATCACTCCCCTTCTCTGGGGATCACTGCCCTCCCTTGCTTGATTCATAACACTTTGAGACCTGTGTTTGCATATATTAATATTTTGTCTAGATTCTCAGTTGTTTCAGGTGAGAGAATAAACCCAGCCCTTGTTACTCCAGCTTGGACAGAAGCAAAGCCCCCAAAATCTACTTTTGATATAATCACATTTATCAATATTTTGCTTTATAATATGTGTCTTTTAACTAAGAAATGTATTTCTATATAAGAGATTTCATTTTTCATGTTGAATCCACCAGGAATTTATTTGTATGTATGATGTGAAGTAGATTTCTGAGTTTGTGAGTAGGTTTTATGTCAAATAGAACTTAACAACACTCTAGTTTTGCCTCTATAATTGCCGTGGGTCCCTGGGAGCTTACTTTTTCTGACCCTGTGTTCCTATTGGTAAAAAGGGCACAATAACACCCACTTTGTGATATAATTATTTAAACAAAATGATATAGATCACTTCCCGCGTACAGCACCAGGTATAAAGTAGATGCTCCAAAATGCTGATTTATTTTTGGAGCTCCTCCCAACACTAGGAGTTACTTCCTATGACTTATCTATTGTGTAATAATCTGCTGTTTGTCTTCTTAATAAAGCACGTGGTTCATCTGTTTTGCTTTCTGAGATATCCACAGAACAGAGCGGGGACAACCCATAGCAGGCTTTCTATAAATATTTGTTGAGTTGCTGAATGAGTACCTCTTCTTCCTATCTCATTGCATTTATCTCTGCCAGCTAATGTATGTCTTGATGATTAATGATTATCAAGAACAGCTTCTGTGGTTTGAATGTGTCGCCTCCAAAATTCAGAGGCTGCCAATGGGATCATATTAAGTGGTGGGAAGACTTTAAGAGGTGATTAGGCCATGCAAGCTCCTCCCTCACAAATGAGATGAAGGTTCCTAATAAGAGGCTTCATTCGGTGTTTGGCTCTCTTGCCCTCCTGCTTTCTGCCATACAAGGATATATAGCATTTCTCATTTCCAGAGGATGCAGCAACAAGGCCTCATCTCAGAAAGAGAGAGCGGCCCTCACCAGACATGCAATCTGCTGGCACCTTGATCTTGAACTTCACAGCCTCCAGGACTGTAAGAAATAAATTTCTGTTTTTTATAAATTGCCTAGTCTCAAGCATTTTGTTATAGCAGCACAAACAGACTAAGACAACAGCCTAAGGTATAAGGTTATGTAATTTTATGCACCATTTTTGAAGGAATAAACAAAGGCCAAAGTTTTTTTTTAATTGTTCAAAATTCGAAACAGTGAAAATACCTCAAGCCCTTGTAACTACTACCCCATGGGAACCATCATGATATTTGAACTAAATGTCAACTGGACACACAGTCCTCCCCGTTTCTAGCACCCAACAGAGTAGGAAGCCAAATTACCTTGCCAAGGTCTTTCTGTAGGCTAAGAAGTAGATGTGTTTTTCAGGGAGAGTTGTGTGTTCACTGTGGCTGGAGAGTGAGTTGGGGGCAATGGGAATACATGAAGGAAATATGAGTGGCTAAAACGTTTTCCTTCCTTCTACAGTGGACAGTCTATGAATTTGTTTGAGCCCTTGCCGCCACATCTAAACAAGTCAACTCCAAATAAGGAGTAACTTAGAAATAATGGATAACAGGGAAATGAATCTGAAGAATAATAAATGCTTCTTCCTAGGTTAAATATCAGCTAAGAAGCAAGACTGAAATCCTGCCTATCACTCTAATGCTGGCACAGAGAAAAAACCTACCAAGAAAAAGAGAGAAAGAGAGAGAGAAAGGAAAAACCAACACGCACAAAGCTCCATGGGTTTGGATTGGCTGTAGCAAGAATTATTAGTTTTCCCTAGGGATGATCAAGAGTGTCGTCGGGATGCATTAAGCATCACCTGACAGGGAATGGGGAGTTCCAGGAGGAGGATGCGCTCCCTCCCTCCCTCCCTCCCTCCACGATTGCATAATCAATGCAGATGACTCCAACTTGGCTCCCAGAATCTCCTCCCACCATTAGCACCAGCCAGGAGCCTCTCACATTCCATCTTTTACCTCTTTTCTTGATCGTTTCCTATGGGGATAGAAACCTATTCTCACAGTGGAAGGAGCCCTGGGTTTTCCAGGACAGCTGCTTCAGAATCCTAAATGCTGCTGGACTGGGGAAGCAAAAGAGGCACTGAAGAGCCTTTTTATTCATTTATTTTGTCAACAAATTATTTTAGACTTGGATGTTAGGGTCGCCTCACACATGATTCCTGTCTTCTCTCCCTTCTTTTATTCTTTTCCCTCTAAATCCCTCCCCCACGCCCACCCCTGCCTACCTTACTGACTGATTCCTTCTTTCCCTTAGCCGTCTCCCATCTCCCCATCTTATTTTCTGTCCCTTTAGATGAGGTCACCCTGACTGGATGAAGGACATGGGGCTCAGAAGAGGTCAGACATTAGCACTGCTGTAACTGCAGTGCTACCGAAACTGGGCAAACCCATCCATCAGCAACTCCACTACTCCATTAGGCCTCCCATGAAATATGCCCTGCTCTGAATCACACAGCCATACATCTCCCGGTCTAGACACCTTCCTGTTGTGTGAAGATCAATGCCGCCCGGTCATGCATCATGTGTCATGCAGTAGCCCTCACTCTAATAACCGTGTCTATTCTCTAGTCTGCGTATAAATTATGGCACTGGGAAAGTACTATATTATTCAGCAACCTTGGTCACTAATGGATTATTGGGTTTATTGGTTGATAATGTGAGCTCCCTTTCCTCCTTCTTTCTTTCTTTTTTTTTTTTTTTTTTTTTTTTTTTTTTTTCTTTCTTTTTTTCTTTTTTTTTTTTGTATTTCTTTCTTTTTTTATTTATTTCTCTCTATTTTTATTTTATTTGGTTCAGGTTTGAGTGATGGCTGCTTTAGGCTTCTGTCAACATACTCCTACATCAGACCCCTAAAAGAATGATGCTCTAAAATAAGCCCAATTAGGAAGAATTTTCTGTGATTCCCTATTAGATAATAGACTGAGTCCAGTGGTGGTTGTTTGGCCTTCAGTTTCCTTGGGTTTTGGTTGAGTTGCCTTTTCTTTTTCTTTTTTTCTTTTTTATTTTTGAGGGTGGAGTTTCGCTTTTGTTGCCCAGGCTGGAGTAGAATAGCACAATCTCGGCTCACCGCAACCTCCACCTCCCAGGTTCAAGTGATTCTCCTCCCTCAGCCTCCCAAGTACCTGGGATAACAGACATGTGCCACCATGCCTGGCTAATTTTGTATGTTTAGTAGAGACAGGGTTTCTCCATGTTGATCAGGCTGGTCTCAAACTCCTGACCTCAGGTGATGCACTTTCCAAATTGCTGGGATTATAGGCGTGAGCCATGGCGCCCAGCCTAAGTTGCCTTTTAACTGAAGGGCACTTTTAGAGAACCAAATGCTGTTCAGGCCCCCAGCAACCTCTAGCATCCCATGGGGCTCAGTCTTATAAAACCCCTTTCTGCATTCCTTGTCTCAGCTGGTCTTTCTATCTTTTGACGACTTACATTCAGCGATGCTGGTTGCTGATAATTTTGTTTGCAAGACTGGCTCTCATTTTTCCTCTCTGTAAAATGGATGAGAGAGGGAGGGCCCACATGTACAGAAAGAAGAAAACGATGAATTATAGTAAAGAACTTGGAATGTAAATGTTGAACTGTCGGGGCTTGTTAACTCTAGGAAAAGTTAGACTGTTTGAGTTTCTGAAACTGTTGCAATTTTATATTAAAAATTACAAGCTTAATTAGCTAGGCATGGTGGTGCATGCCTATAGTCCCAGCTACTCAGGAGGCTGAGGCAGGAGAACTGCTTAAGCCCAGGAGTTCAAGGTTGCAGTGAGTTATGACTGAGCCACTGCACTCCAGTCTGGGTGACAGAGTGAGACCCTGTCTCAAAAGAAAAGAAAAAAAAAAAAAAAGGTTTTATGGGAAAGGAGATAAGGCCTTAATACCAGAACTGTGCAAAACTAGGCTAGGCTTCCATGAGAAAGAACTCTCTGCCACCAGAATACAAGCCAAGGATGGCAAAACTCAAACAACCAAGGAAAGCTTAGGCAAGATGCCATTTAATTATTGTCCAATCTTCAGGTTCACAAATCACAAATAGCACTATTTTGATACATTTTTAAAGAAAAATAATTTTAAACAATAATAAAAATTGGGAGAATTAGGTCAACCATCAAGGTTAGGAACCCCCCTTTTTGCAGCCTGCTGCCTCTTCTCTGGGCAACAGCAAAGCCAGCACAGTCACTGCCCTTCTGGGACTTTCCCTCCTTATCTTTTGCCTGGTTGTGCTTATGAACATAGCAGCAATGCAGAGTTTAGCCTCAGAGAAGGAACAAAGGGGGCCAGACTCTAAGCTCTTCACCTGATCCTCAAAACTTGGAAAATCTACTCATTTATTTCCCAAATTCACCTGAAACCTACTTGCAAAACTGTATTACCCAGGGTTCTCTAGAGGGACAGAATAGGATAGATGTGTATATGTAAATGGGAGTTTATTAAGGAGTACTGACTCACATGATCATAAGGTAAAGCCCCATAATAGGCTGTCTGCAAGCAGAGGAGCAAGGAAGCCAGAGCAAGTCCCAAAACCTCAAAAGTACGGAAGCTAACATGACAACCTTCAGTCTGAGGCCGAAGGCCCGAGAGCCCCGGGCAAACCACTGGTGCCTAAGTCCAAGAGTCCAAAAGCTGAAGAACTTGGAGTCTGATGTTTGAGGGCAGGAAGCACTCAGCATGGGAGAAAGACGAAGGATGGAAGACTCAGCCAGTCCAGCCCTTCCATGTTCTTCTGCCTGCTTTTATTCCATCTGAGCTGACAGCTGATTAGATGATGCCCACTCAGATTGAGGGTGAGTCTGCCTCTCCTAGCCCACTGACTCAAATGTTAATCACCTTTGGCAACACCCTCACAGACCCACCCAGAAACAACATTTTGCATCCTACAATCCAATCAAGTTGACACCCAGTATTAACCATCACAAAAACCGTTCTTCTGACCTCATGGTTTCCTCCAGACCCCCAAGTCCTCACACACAGGGGTTGGAGGAGCCCTGCAGGGGAGAGCTAGCTGGTACCTTGCTACTGCTTCTGGGCCTCGGGGTCTGTGTGTCTCATGTTTATATTGTTTACCCTTTTCAATAAAATTAATAGGCTTTATTTTTTTAAAGCGCTTCTAAATTTACAGAAAATTTGAGCAGAAAGTACAGAGAATTCCCATGCCCCCTTCATACCTGCTTCCTCCACAGTTTCTCTATTACTGTCTAACATTAGTGTGGTACATTAAATTCAATTGATAAGTCAATATTGATATATTATTATCAAGTAAAGTGAGTAGTTGCCATTAGATTTCACTCTGCATGGTACATTCTATGGGTTTTGACAAATGTATAATAACATGTATCCAGTTATAGCATCCTACAGAATAGTTTCACTGCCCTAAAAATTTCCTGTGTTCTGTCTATTCATTTCTTCCCATCCACAAACCCCTGGCAACCACTGAGCTTTTTACTGTCTTTAGAGCAGACAGCATATATATATATATATATTTCAGAATGTCACTCTTTTTCTCCAGAATGTCATTTTTGGGCATGTCATATCCTTGGATCCTTACATGTCATCACACAGCATGTAGCCTTTTCAGACAGGCTTCTTTTACCTAGTAAAATGGATTTAAGTTTCCATGTCTTTTCGTGGCTTGATAATTCATTTCTTTTTATCATTGAATAATATTCCATTGTCTGGATGTACCACAGCTTGCCCATTCACCTACTGAAACACACCTTAGTTGCTTCCAAGTTTTGGCAATTATAAACAAAGCTACTATAAACATCATGTGCAGGTTTTCGTGTGGACATAAATTTTCAGTTCATCTGGATAAATACCAAGAAGGATGATTGCTGGATTGTATGGTAAGAGTATGTTTAGTTTTTCAAGAAACTGCCAAACAGACTTCCAAAATGCCTGTCGCATTTTGCATCCTCACCAGCAATGAATGAGAGTTCCTGTTGCTCCACATCCCTACCAGGATTTGGTGTTGTTAGTTTTTGAATTTTAGCCATTCTAACAGGTGTGTAGTCGTATCTCATTGTGGTCTTAATTTTCAATTCCCTATTATGTCTGATGTTGAGCAGCTTTCTCTATGCCTACTTGCCATTGTTGTTTGTCATTTTATTGTCATTTTCCATGCTGCTACCCACTTTGTAACCAGGCCCTAAGACTTCCATTATCTCTAGAGAGCTAGCAAATGAAGCTGCCCTGGGCAAAGGCGGCCATCCTGAGGGAGGATGTTGGTAGAAGTGGGAAAAGAACAGAAAAAGTAAAATGTGTGAGATTCCTAAAATGGCCAGGACACTTTTTAATGTTTTTTCCTTTTCTTTTTTTTTAGTGCCATGATAATCCTGCTAGGTAGATATTGCTATCACCATTTTATAAATAAGCAATAGAAAGTTCAAGTTAAGTAGCTTAGCTAAATTACATAATGTGTAAGCACCAGAGTTGGGTTTCAGAATCTTGCTTGTCTTATTCTAAAGTCTATCCACTTTCCACTCTGACATGTGCTTTTCCAGGAGCAAGGGACCTTAAAAAGGAACACCCTCTCAGCCCTGGCCTCCTTCTTCCTGACTTCTTTCAGGGTATCAGAGGTGAAAGGGCCAGGAGGAGAAGGGGGCAGATATCTGGGGAAGAGCCTGGAACACACAGGGCCCAATAAATTCTATGTTGGAATAGGGAGGGGGAAGGCAAGAAATCTTGTAGCCAGAGCCTGTACAAACTACCAAGCAATCTTGCCGCTTCTCTATTGCATCTCTGTACAATGAGCCCAAAGACCTTAGCCTGAAAGACTATGTGCTGAGATGAGGGGGTAAACCAAGAAAGAGCCTGGCTTTGCCCCAAGCCTCTCCTCCCAAGAAAAGTTGTTGCTCAGGTGGAATCTATACCTGTCCATGACCCAGTCCCTGAGGCCCAGGATACAGGCACATTCTCTCCCCTCCCATCTCTAATCAGTCCTAAAGTCCCTGGTGAATAAACAGCCCATTGCAGAAGGAAGCATCCGTGAATGCTGTCTTCCCATCTGCGTACAGAGGGCCTGGAAGTACCTTTGGAGGGCTTCTGGAAACAGGAAGTCAGCCTGCTGGACAGGTCCAGGAACAGACCACAGCACGGAGTGATGCTGACTCCTTATGGACCAGCTCCCCGCCTGCTCTGCTGCCTCACTGAGCCTGGCACTCATTTGCTGGTTGTCTGGATGCGACAGTCATGTGTTTCCCTAATTAGAAGATCTCAGAGCTCTCCAATCTGTATTGGGATTTCCTGAGGAATCACAGACATGCCCACCTGGAGGAAACACTTCAGTATTTGGGGAGGGCAAAAGATGCTCCAAGACCCCATGTTCCAGTGACCTCCCCCCATGCATTCCAGAAGTCTGGCCACATAGCCCTTTGGCCCTTCTATGCCTCGTTTTCCCTCCTATAAAAGACAAGAAAGCGGTGCTCACTAATTCCTCCCACTTTCCCACCAGAACCAAATGTGTCACACTGCTTGCACTTCTCTGAGGTGACAATGTCAGTGGAAACTGCTTCCTATAGGGGAGTAATTTCTGTTTACATATGTGATGCCCACCCCCTGCAGAAATGCTGGCTGCCCATGGCCTGGCTGAGTTATCAGGAGAATGTCACAAGCCACAGCTTCCACCTTCTGCCAAGGGAACAGATTTGCTGCCTGCTCTGAGGACAAATCCTTTAGCAGAGGTAAGGCCTGGCATGGGTCCTCTGAGCACAAAAAAAGCTAAAGAGAGAGAGATTAAAAAGCTGCCCCTAAGTCAAGGCCTGGGTGATTAAAGTAAAAGCAACTTGGCTGTGGAGTGATAGGCCAGTATGAAGGCTCAATGTTCTCTTTAATCTCTGCCCCAGAAGGAAGCACAGAAATAGACTCATGTCCTAATAAAAGCAGAAATACGAAAGAACTTGTGATCAAATGTCCCCGCTCCGCTGAAACCACAAAATGAACTAAGCATCTAGGCATGAAATGGGTTTGCTGGTAGAGGTGTAGTCAAAACCAGGACAAAACAGAAAGAGCAAGTGGACACAGAGCCTTTCAGGCTAAGATCTTGGGGTTCATTGTACAGAGATACAACAGAGAAGTAGTAAGATTGCTTGGTAGCTTGTACAGGCTCTGGCTACAAGATTTCATGCCTTCCCCCTCCTTATTCCAACACAGAATCTCTTGTCTCCTGTGTTTTCCAGGTTCTGTCCCAGATATCTGCCCCCTTCTCCTTCTGGCCCTTTCACCTCTGGTCCCCTAAAAGAAGTCATGCAGAAGGAAGCCAGGGCTGAGAGGGTATTCCTTTCTGGGGCCTTCTGCTCCTGGAAAAGCTCATGTTAGAGCAGAAAGTGGATAGACTTTAGAATAAGACAAGCAAGACACTGAAACCCAACTCTGGTACTTACACGTTATATAATTTAGGTAAGCTACTTAACTTGAATTTTCTATTGCTTATTTATAAAATCGTGATAGCAATATCCACCTATCCGGATTGTCATGGCACTAAAAAGGAAAAGGAGAAAGTATTAAAAAGTGTCCTGGCCATTTTAGGCATCTCACACATCTTACTTTTCCTCTTCTTTCCCCACTTCTACCAACATCCTACCTCAGGATGACCACCTTTGCTCAGGGCAGCTTCATTTGCTAGCTCTCTAGAGATACTGGAAGTCTTGGGGATTGATTACACACTCATTTCACCTGTTTTCAAGCTGTCATTTTCCCCTAAGAACCCCTCTGGATAACTAAGAGGAGACAAGGGGTGTGGTTATCAGGGGTCTGCACACCCAGTCTGAAGATTCCTGGGCAGCTGATACCTCCAGGAGCCAGACAGCAGCCAGGATCTGGGCAATTGGCTGATAGGAGCTGCTGGCTGCCCCTCCCTCTAAGACACAGCCTTGGCCCCACCTCTGATATGCCAATCAGGTAGGAGCCCCCTTACAAGGCATAGTTTAACTGACCTTTATGTCCCATCAAGTTCATTTGTCTTCTCTCTTTACCCACCTTATCCCTTAACCTCACCCTCAGGTGTATCAATAAAACACACACACACACACACACACATACACTCACACACACACACACACACACACACACACACACACATACACACACACACACACACACACACACACACACACACACACAAACTGACCTTAGAAGAAGATGGGTGAAGTTTTAGAAAACCAAGGACTTGGCCAGAGAATGGGAGTTTATAAATGTTTTATATGACTTGGGAATGAGCTAGCCTCACTTAATTAGGAGCATACCAAACTCCCTCAGCAGGGAGCATGATCTGGGAAGAACCTGCAGGAACACTAGAAGATTAAAATGAGGACATAAAGTCCTACCAGAGGGTGCATTATTTTTAGTATATTTCCAAAAGAAGGAAGCAAATTCATCTACAGAATGAGCCACTTACCTTCAACCTGACAGATTGTACTATCACCTTGATGGTGTGGTCCATCCAGCTCCACTTTGGCCCACAATGTGGCATGCATGACACATAAGAGGTATTGACTACAGTGTTGGAAACAGAAGAAAAATACTCACCTCTGCTCCCTCGGTCTCCTTCTAGAGCGTGTTTTCCAGACACTGCACACCTTTTCAGTTTATATCTACATCAGAAAGCCTGAGGCAAATTATTCTCTGTGCACAACGGTTCAAAACACTGATTCCAAATGCTCCTGGCTTAGTTCTGGGTCAGAACATTTTATTGTCAATTGGGCCTCTTTCTCCCTACAAATTCCCACACCTGAAAGTGTCCCAGTGGTATTTTTGCCGTGTGGACTCAATCTCAAGTAAAATGAATCAGGTCCCTGGAGAGATGAAAATGGTATTGGGCAAGTTACTCCAATACCCTCAAAAGTAAATAAATTAATATAATTAAATAATATTTGCAAGATCCTAAGACTAGAATGTTTTTTATGAAACTGTTCCATACATAAGCAGAATATGCATGTGAAGAAAAGGTGGGAGAGGAATCTATTCCAGAAATCTATGCATGATAATAAAAACAGGTATTGGAGGAAAAAAACCTATTCCGGCAACCTTAGGTTATAAAATGAACCAAGAATCTAAACGTAAAATGCAGTCACCTCTGAGTGGTATAGGTTTTACAACCAAATACTTACTCTTTTCAGCCATTCCTGTCTCCCAAATTGAGACAGACTTGGGTTCTGGAAAGCATGGAATCCTGGAAGCTTTGAAATGAGGCTGCTAGAATTCTAATCCCAAATCTGATAGGTACTACTTGTAGTAGGTTTTGCCTTGAAGATTTCCAGTTTCCACAACTGGGCAACATGGATAGTAACACCTAAGATTAGGCTATAAACACTTAACACATGGAAGTTGTTGTGATGATAATAACAGTAATAATATAATAATAATATCATCATCATCATTAGCAGCACCATTGTCAATTATAAGACATTTATTCAAATAAAATAAAGGTCACAATTAAGACTTTTAAAAAGTGGAACAGAAGATAGAATCTGTTCCACAGTTTTACACTTTTCTCAGGTCGTTCTGATCTCTTGGAAATAAATTTCAGGATTGAAGAAAAGAGCACTTCATAAAGAATGTTAATAAACAGGACTGCAATTTCAAAATCTGCATAAATTAACCACAAAATGTAAAAAGACATGGAAGTACAGAGGATCTCCCTTAGTCGATGCTGCCAAAAATGCTATTATGTATTCGCCCAACTGGAGTTCCTTCTAACAAACTGCCACTGAGCATATGGCTACCTTGGGCATTTTTTCATTATCCCAGAGTGTGTCTGCAGTCCCATGTCGGTAAACTCCATCTGTATCTCTGTCAATGGAAGAAATTTCCATCAGGAAATATCAGCAGGCATCAGGGAAAGACCTTTCCAATTTACTGAGATCGAAGGAAGTAACTGCAGGGTTCCCCTCTCTCACCTCCCTTTTTCTCCAACTCCAGCCAAAAAATGTCTTGTTTTCTTTCCCAAAGATTATCCCATCACCCACCCCTGCCTGCTCCGGGGGAGTCTCTGGATGGTCCTTGGGCACATGGTGCTGCACATGATGTACTAGTTATATTCTGGGTCACCCAGCCCCTTCAACTCACTGCTGAATAGGAATAAAGGGAAGAGCAGGTGAAAATGGACCTCCCACTTCTCTCAGATGCTGCACCAAGAGAAAGCAAAGAGAAACCGCTCTGGGCACTTTGTTGCTGTTGCTCGTGCTATTTTAACCTCTTCATGCTGCACAGCATCCATCAGGGACAAAGTCGCAAGCAGGTTTTAACATCAAAGGCAATGATGAATATCATGTGCCCTTCTGGGTAGGGCAGCAGTCCTTGCTGGGCAGTGGGTTGAGTTGGGGGGAAGAAATGTGCAGGGCTGCAGCAGGTGAGTGAGGGAAGCCTGCACCAGTGTTTAAATGTGGAGGCAAGAGCATTAAAAAAATGTCAGTCCCAGACTCCTTTCTGTGTATCTCACAGCCTGACCATTGTATCTCGGTTGCATATTGACTGTGACCCTTAAATTTACAATGCTTCTTCCGATATTTTTCGCTGTAGACTTAGACAACCATCGTGTCAATGTACTAGTTTAAAAGTTTAGTATTGACTAAACTGCTTTCAGAAAATAGTCTCAGGGTCAGAACAGCTCCATATCCCTGTTCTTTTTCCTGTCTACACCCTAAAGAAGGTAGAGCAATGGCAGAGACGAAATAGATTGCATATTGACATTTCTGGAGATGATTTCTCCATATACAAATATGTCAGTTTATATGATGTATTTGTTTTTAAATTTGCTTACATGTAGATTTATATGAAGGGTACACTTCTCAGCTCCCAATTAGCCATGTCAACATTATAGCTCTCTATTACCCTAAGAGGAATGCACTGGGAAAAACCCTCACGATTTAGAAAATCCCATTTATAATATTGGCCTCATTTGGGTGGTATTTGCAATGAGACTCTCATTGATGAAAGAACCTCCAAGCAATTATCTTTGGACTTTATAAAATTTTGGAATCCCTAGAACCTATGAAGTTCGTAAAAACTAATTGTAATTCTTCCTGAGTCCGAAAAAAATGGAAATAAAGATACTTGCAGTAGGGTTTTACAAGTCTATCTTCCCCCCCCCCAAAAAAAAAATGGAGCCCTGGGAAAATGTTATTTAGTCAATCACAGCATGTATATGTGTATATATATCCCCAAATATCCACCAGCAGGGGACATCACAGGTCTAGAGCTCTGCCATGAATGTCTAATCCCTACCATGCATCTCAGGTCCCTACGTCGGACAGAAGGGCAGGGGGGCACCAAAGCAAGCCCAGCAACTGAAGACACAGCACACTCTCATCCCAGCCTTCATACACCCCGTCCTTACAGTACATCAGAAGTCACTAGCAAAACTAAAATTCTCTACAAGATATGCTATATTCTCACTTTCAGTTAGATATTCAGAGCCAAAACTAGAATAGTGATTTACTATTGCCCTGGCCCAAAGCACATCTAATCTTTTTCCCCTAACTCCCGTATTATTTTGGGAAAGTAACATAAACCTGCTACCAGAGTCTAATCCATTTCTATAGCTGGCTATCCATCTACATATCCTCATTGTCTATAAAACAGTCAATATAAATGCTTTTGCATTTTTATTTGTTCAAATCCTACCCTCTTTTTAAGGTCCAGCTTTCTTATTTTGGAAATAACTTCCCCCTCTGAACAAGCACAGGGCTCACTCTTTATATCTCTTACTATTCTCTTCTCTTCCCATCCCATGACACATACTCTTATATTCATGTCTCATTTCTCACAGGAAAATATTCCATTTCTTAAGGATAAAATCCATAGCTGTTCCTTCTCTGTACTTCCACAACACCTACTTTTCTTTAACATCTAAAAGGCACCCAACAAATGTTGGTTGTATCAATGAATAAGTAAATAACTTTCAGTTATGCTAAATAAACACAAGGGATCTTTCATAATATAGAAAAATGCATGTTCTGTCCATGTAGGTGGATATAAGATGACAATGTGACTCTAAAAAAGAGAAAAAACTTGGCCTGGGCGTGCATGGAAAAACAAATATAAGGGACTCAATGGGAACAAACCACAAAATTCCAAGCTCTCTTCTATCTGCAGCTGTCCCTTCTCTTGAAATTACTTCTTGCCACAGTGATATAGCACTCGCACTGCTCATTGGGATACATAATCCGTCTTCAGGAGCCTGTAGTCACAGGAAGAAGAGAAGAGGGAAAAAATTCCTAAGCACATTTCACCCATTGGTTTTGATCCCCAGCCAAGGCCATCCACCTGCAAAAAATCCCCCAGCTATCACATTTCTACTGCTCTGGCCGATAACGAAGATAATTGTTTCATCCACTTTGTCAAAGCTGAAATGAAAAGAGGGCAAAGCAAAATGATGCCATCGTAAATCACGGGGCTGAGACAGCAAAAAAGGGACAAGATAGCAACTTCATTAAGGGTTATGTATTGTGCCATTAAGTTGGCAGGGGGGTCACCTTTTGTGTCACACCCGGCCTCTGTGATGCATTGCCAGCTCTTCTTTCCAATAAAATTAAACGGAGATGTAAAACTGATTAGGGCCATGTTTGCTTCAGCCTGTGGCAAAGGGAATGGTACAGGGAATAATTGATATAAGATTGCTACTGATGCATAATGACAGCAATTTCTCTTCTTGGTCATTTCATTGCTGACCTTGCCCATTAAAATAAGCCCAGCTGCCTTGGAGAAAGAGACACTTCATTTCCCAACACCCTATGGCCTCATGGCATCTCCCATTTCCTCCCATCACCAGGCTTCACCAAAACAACATAGCTAGAAATGCTGCAAACCAGAGGTTTGGAGAAGTGGCTGGTTCACACGATATGCACTGCAGACCCTTCATGCCACTGTTAGCACCTGTCTGAAATCCTTGACTCCCCAAATGGTGGCTGCAGATGATTCTATACTTCACTAGTTTTTAGACCCGGCCATGCTGAACATCAGGTTAGTGGCCTGCTTGGTCTGAACCTCTGATTCACAACATGAGGGCCTGTCTGTGTATTGTCATTGCTGAGGTATGGAAGCTGCTGGAAGCATAGAAAGGACTGACATTATCCTCACAATAACAAATCATGTCTTATAATGCGTTATGAATTCAACAATTTAGATAATCTCCTCCCAAGTCTACCCATTGTTCAATCAACAAATATTCATTAGAGGTCTGTTAGGTACCAAGCACTGTGCTAAACATTGACAATAGACGGTTATGTCTCTGCCTTCATGGGGCTCACAGCTGAGTGGCAGTTTCCACTGGAATAATATGGATGGCTCATGTGTGTTGAATGTTTATTATGTGCCAAGCACTACTCTATGCAATTTACATGCATTAACTCATGTAATCTTCAGAGCACCAAGAAAGTAATTATTATTATTATTCCCATTTTACAGGTGAGAAAACAGAGAAGGCAGAGGTTAAGCACCCTGCCCTGGAAAATGGAGAGTAAGGAGAAGAACCAGCATTGCTTTGCTTGCTTGCTTGCTTGCTTTCTTTCTTTCTTTCTTTCTTTCTTTCTTTCTTTCTTTTTTTTTCTTTGAAATGAGTCTTGCTCTGTCACTCAGGCTGGAATGCAGTGGTGCTATCTTGGCTCACTGCAACCTCCCCTTCTTGGGTTCAAGCCATTCTCTGGCCTCAGCCTCCCAAGTAGCTGGGATTACAGGTGCTAACTACAACACCCGGCCAATTTCTGTATTTTTAGTAGAGACAAGGTTTTACCATGTTGGCCAAACTGATCTCAAAATCCTGACCTCAGGTGATCCACCTGCCCTGGTCCCAAAATGCTGGGATTGTAGGCATGAGCCACTGCGCTGGGCCAAGAACCAGTATTTCAGTTGCCATGAGCTGAAGCCAGGAACTAAACCTGAAGGAAACTATTTCATTATTTTTTTGGTTTTGTTTTTCTCTTAATTTATTCCCCGCCTTGGTCAAATCACTGAAATATTTTATCCAGCCTTCAAGAAGAAAGAGAATGTCTTCATCAAAGGGAATTCATGCTAGAATCCTGTGCTTTCCAATGAGTCAGGACTGCCAACAACAACAACGGAAGTGATGTATATTCCAGTTTCTTAACTGCACAATACCACTTACCTCATAAAAATGTTTTACAGATTATATGTCATTACGGCTGCAAGCATACCATGTCTATGCATCAAATCAATGAAAAGGTTGTCTGTGATTTCAGTTGACACAAAGAGGAGGTTTCCCTCTGATGATCTCCCTGCGTGGGAAAAATTCTGAGTCCCAGGGGACTCTCAGATCCAGTGGCACCCCTCAGCCTGGGGATCTCCTTCTTGCAGCCAGGGCAGCTTGCATTTATCATCCTGCCATTTAATTAATAAACTTTTAATTAATAAACATTCATTTCATATAATACAAAATTATATACCATTTTCTTTCTCTTTATTTCACTTGGTGTCTGATGTTGGTGTTTTCATGATATATCCAGATAAATGGGCAAAGCATATGGGTTCCTCCTGCAAATGTCTAATTTCAGTGTTGAAATCAGATCACATGATGTTGGGATCAAGATCATGGTGAACAGCAGTGAAAGACATCTGGCAAACGAGGCATCCGGAAACAACTCCTGTCACCCATATTCTCAACCTAGCTAAAGGGTTGTTGACTATGTGACTCCATGATTCTCTTGCCTTTGTCAGGGATCCCAGGAGTTACACACGTAGATAAATATGACCTAGTCATCACAGTGACCTTCGCAGCAATGAAGAGAGATCTATTTCTTCAGCCTCTCTTTTTTTTTTTTTTTTTTTTNTTTGATACAAAGTCTTGCTCTGGTCACCCAGGCTGGAGTGCAATGGCAGGATCTTGGCTCCACCTCCCGGGTTCAAGCAATTCTCCTGCTTCAGTCTCCCGAGTACAAGGGATTACAGGAACCCGCCACCACACCTGGCTAATTTTGGTTTTTTTAGTAGAGACTGGTTTCACCATATTGGCCAGACTGGTCTCAAACTCCTGACCTCAGGAAATCTGCCTGCCTCGGCCTCCCAAAGTGCTGGGATTACAGGCCTGAGCCACCATGCACAGCCCCTTCAGCCTCTCTTACCAGAAGCTTGCAACCTCGATCTGTTTGTCTGCCTACCTGTCCAGCTGTCTGTCTTTTTCCCACCACATCCTAGGCTGTGACTGAGTTCAGGGATTGCAGCAGTTCTGGGTGGGAAGCTTGTCAATGACAAGTAACAGATGCTCTGCCAAAAAAGCGATCATACCAGAAATGGGCTAAGTTAAACCAGACTACATCCACCCACCACGTCTCACCATGACCCCACACCTCAGGAAAGAGGAAAGCCTTAGAAGGCTTTGTATAAATGAAGACAGGGCTGTACACACTTCCCACTTGATGACTCATGCAACATGGAATCAGAGGCCTCATCCATGCAGCCATAAACAGCAAATGGAAAACAAACGCTCTGAGCACGCCCACGACTGTCGTTTCCTTCCTCCTCCCCACCTCACCTACGCACTCCCACCTCCAGGCCCCAGGCCTCTGTGCTGGAAAGTCCAGCCAGGTGGACTCTGGGAATGCCGGGATGATAAATGCAAGCTGCCCTGGCTGCAAGAAGGAGACCCCCAGGCTGAGGGGTGCCACTGGATCTGAGAGTCCCCTGGGACTCAGGACTTTTCCCACGCAGGGAGATCATGAGAGGGAAACCTCCTCTTTGTGTCAACTGCAATCACAGACAACTTTTTCATTGATGTGACACATAGACATGGAATGCTTGCAGCCATAATGACATATAATCCCTAAACATTTTTATGATGTGAGTGGGGTTATCCTTACTTTACAGACAACAAATGAAACCCGGCTCAGAGATGGGCTGGAGGCTGCACAGCACTGAGGGCTGATCTGCTTCCAGAAGAAAAGAATTTCCACTACTCCACAGGAGAAAAGGTAAATTTGCCTCAGTGCAGACTCACATCACATCAGCCCCTCTGACCCACTCAGGACTGCTTCCCAGTCAGTGCTCAAAGAAGCGGGCAGGAGCCTCCACCACCTATGTCTACCCGATGGCTGACTTAAATGTTCTCAGGAAGCCAAGAATTCCCTTCCCTTCCCTCCAACCAGTCAGGCAGGGCCCACGTTGGGCTGGAATGCCGAGGTAGCCAGAGAAACAGAGCCCATGGCTAAAAGTTTTCAAGGGCCTGTGGCCTGCACGGCTCCTTAAAAGAAACAGGATGGTGGAAGATGTTCATTATTTAGAGCCTCATTAACAAAATGGTACTTACCTTGAATCTGCTTCGGCAGAAAACAGCTGGGATTGGGCCCATTGCTTCACCTTTCCCCAAGCAACAACGCTCAGATGGAAGTGGTGAGCCTCCTGTCTGTCTCACTCCCCATCTCTCTATTCCAATCCTGCTCTTTCTATGTGAACAAAAGATGGCCAAGAAAGAAAGAAAGAAAGAAAGAAAGAGAGAGAGAAAGAAAAAAAGAAGATAAAGAAAGAAAGAAAGAAAGAAAGAAAGAAAGAAAGAAAGAAAGAAAGAAAAAAGAAAGAAAGAAAGGAAGGAAGGAAGGTGGGAGGGAGGGAGGGAGAGAAAGAGAAAAGAACAAGCTTAGGGAAGAAAATATCTAAAATTGAAGGATTCATCCCAGCAAAAATAGATGGAAGCCTCATGGCTAGCAATGCTTTAAAGAAAAACAAACTTTCATTACTCGGTTAACAAATGAAAGCTTTAAGTCTTAGCAATGTACTGGCCAGGAGGGAATGTGAAGATGACCGAGACACTTTGCTTGGCCTTAAAGAGTCCTACTGGGTGTTTCTCAGCGCCTTCCAGGGTCAGTTGCTGCACACCATCACACACTGACACTGGCCCTCTGCCTTGACTGTTAAAGCTGGAGCCAGAAATCCAAAGATGTGGATTCTGGAACCGGAGCCAGAAAAAGTATGGAACGTGGAATTCTCACAAGGCCGCTCTCACTGTGACTCTCTATGCCAGCATGGCACCAAATTCCTGGAAACTGCTCCAGAGTACCTTTTCCTACATCCTTACTTAATTTGCCAAAACCCTGTGGCACTTCAGAACCTACCACAGGGTTTTTCAGAGGCTGAGTAGTGGGCTAAATCCCCAATTGCACTCTGAGCAGACAGCACAGCCCCTTCTCCATCTATCAATCAGACGTAGCCATAATGTTGAATTTGGAGAAAGATTTTCCCTGGTGAAATATAAACCACTTTTGAAAACCACTGAAGAGGTTACCTGAGCTATTTTCCAGCTCCAATATTTGGTGACATAGGATTGTTTGCTGTGATTAAAAGTCCACTTGTGTAGGGTCAGTGCTCACGGGAAGACTGTCCCCAAACTCTCCTTACCTCGTTCAGGAGATTGTCATCGTTGAAGGAAAGAGCAGAGCCAAGCCCTTCAGTCATCCAGACCCGTGTAACTGACAATGGCTAACTCATTCAACAAATATTTACTGAGAACTGCAGCATGACAGCAGTGTGCCAGCTGTTGACTTCTTGAGAATCGAGAATCAGGCTCCATGGAAACTCCCCAGAGCCTGGGGCTTAACAGTACTTTGGGTCAGGCTGACCTGGGCTCCAGCCTGGGCTCATTGTCTGTGCGATCACCAAAGGTTGCTCACTCTTTCTGAGCCTCAGCCTTCTTGTCTGTAAGAAAAATGCTGTGAAGATCGTGAGTCTTGCTGAAAGTGCACAGCGCAGTGAGTGTGAAAACACAGAGCACATACTCAATGCTCAAAAAACGTCATAATGATTACTGTCATAAAGTTCAGTTGCTTACTCTCTCTCCCCTGAACTATCTCAGGCCTCTATAAACTGGTATCTCTGACTTCTGTTATCACCCTTCCCCTTCATTTTCTGGTTGGGCCAGAGGGATCATTCTTCATTCTTATTTATGCTTGAAGGCCAAATTCAAATGTCATCTCCTCTGCTAAGGCATTCTTAATTCTCAGAAGCAAAATTAAACTTTGAGATTCCCAATGCATACTTCTGTTTGTTCCATTATAGAAATTGATACATTGTATACATTCATTTATGCAGCAAATATTTATTGAGTGTCTACCAGGTGCCAAGCTTTGCTCTAAGCCCCAGGGAATACATCAGGGACACCAGACAATAGTCTGTTTGTGTGTCTGTCTCTGATCCCCCAGTCCCCACATGGTGAGAGAGAAGGATCCCAGCGGCGTTCCTCGGCCTAGCTAAATGTCTCAACCAACATGCTCAACAGGGGTTTTCTCAAACGGGCAAGTGAATCTGATAGCTGTGGTCACTGGATCTGCAAGAGTGGATGTACAAGCTGCCATCCTACAGTGGTTTGAGAATCCACAGGGGGCTGGACAAGCCTTGAGTTGCCTTTCACAATCCATGGGTTGCAACATCCCAGTCCTCAGCTCCACACCCTGTTACCTGCATCTGCAGCTAGGAACTAAGGCAGGAGAGAAAATCAGGGAAGAGATAGAAGACATGGTAGAGGTTAACACACGTTTTAAACTTCAAAATTTGATGAATGGCTAGGGACCTATGGAGACCTACAGGAAGCCTGAGTTCACATCAGGTGCAGACACCTGGGGCCCCATGGTTGGTCCAGCCACTTGGATCAGGTCCGTGAACAAGCTCCTGGGAGAGACAGCAGCCCCAGACTCTTCCAAGAGGATACTAGCAAGGATTTATATTTCTGCTCCAGCCCCCATCACCTTCTAGCATTTGGAAAAGATGTCATAAGAGCCAGCCTGGCCCCAAGGGAACAGCAGCTAAAGTGGGGGACGAGCAGAACGAAGAGAGCTCAGTTGATGTGCAACAGCTCTCTCCCTGGAGGAATCCTCCTCTCACACTTCAGTGCCATTTAAGGCAGAGCCAGGGAACAAAAGAATAACAGGGAAGGAACTAAGTGGCTAAAATGTTCCAATCCCCAAATCTCATTATCAGCTTGTGGCACTGCCCGGATACCTGTGGTTAAAGGCAGAGAAGCTGATGCATCATCTACAGGAAACATGAGGCCAGCACAGGTCATGAATCAAAAGCTTGAGGTGTGTGTGTGTGTGTGTGTGTGCGTGTGTGTGTGTGTGTGTCCATGTTCTCATGTAGATACACACAGTCAGGTCTACTGTGTTTCCAGTGTCCTTCTTTAGCTAATAACAACTGATGTTAAGTTGGGGGGGTGGCAAGACAAAGGAAAAGGAATGAATAAAATATTGCCATGGGTGGCTTGAAGCAAAGCAAATCCAAGATTCCCCAAAGCAGCTCAGCTGCTTGCAGAGTTTTCTTAGAAAGGCAACCACCAAGAGTAGCATTCCAGCGTCCTTCTGCTTGAGGGTAGTAATGGGCACAGAGAGCTGTGTCACCATTGCACTGCTCAGGAAAGATTCTTACCAAACCCTTCAAGTTTCAGATAATATCTGTAATCTGATGCTACTTTTCACTTAGCATTGTGCCGGACACAGAGCAAGTACTTGGCACAGACTGGTTGAATCTATGAATGAATGAATGAATGAATGAGATCAGGGTACAGCCGTTTCCATCAGAAAACATTAAGACTGAGTATGGAGGGGGAAAGGGAGGTCAGAAGCATAAGAGGAGCTGGAATCACTGAGTTGTCTTAGACAAATCAATAGCATGGTATGGGTATAGCCTGCTCTTCATTTGCAAGTCACAAAGAGAGCAACAGAGACATAAGACATCAGCCTGTCCTCCGGGAGCATATGATCCAGAGCTGAGGGCCAATGTGTGCACAAATGTTGGTGAACAAAAACAACAACGGTCACAAAAAGCAGCACAAGGAAAATGACAGCCACAGAAGCTCCAGTAAGAAACGACGCAGGACAAAACGTAGGTGTCAACAGCAAGCGTCCTCCAAATTGCAAGGGCGCTTTTATTCTGGACTCTGGCAGCGGGGAGCAGAGGCTCCAGGAAGTGCAGCACCCATATGGCCTTCCAGGCACCAAGAAGACAGCTGGAACCCCTGGCTCCATGAGGTACCTCTCCCGCCCGTACCTGCTGGCCAGTCCTGCCAACTCAAAGAGTCGGGTGCTGAAGGCAAAGGGATTTTTGTAACGTCTTTATATAGATGAGTTAATGTAAAGGCTTTCCAACATAAGCATGTTTTTCTGTTCCTTCTCTCTGACCTTGGCATTTTCTTTCTCCATTCCAGTCTCAGTGCTGTCCTGTGGCCAGGTTTGCCTCTCATTTGTCAATGTTATTATTGAATTTTCAAATGCCAGTAGTACACATAAATCAATGGCTTTCTTCTCCCTACTGGCATATCCCTGCCACATGTGGTCATTCATTTTTTTAATAAGTCCTCCTTTCCTTTCACCCATTTATAAAAATGCATCTTGTTCCCCCACCACCGTCCATCACTCGGTGAGCCCAGCTATTTGTTGCCCCTGAGTGCTTATTCATCAACGTTTTCAAAAGCAAAATCACTCTTCGCCTCCTGCTCTTATTGTGCCATCAATCTTGACCGGAGGATCAATAAACTTCGCTTCTGCAATTTTCCCCCCCTTTCGGAGCTGACTCTCTCCAAAGTGCAGTCTTTTTATTTACATTTTTAACTGATCATCAGCAGAGGGGGGACGGCAATGTCAGGGAAGCGCAGGGCTTTCATTTGCTCCCGAGGCGGCAATAACCATCCATGCATCTGTCATTTAACACGGTAACCCAGTGAAATGGATCCTCGACTCTTCTCTGCCCAGGGTCCACCCGCGTAAATCATAACCCAAGGAAACAAAAGCCTGGCCTGAGCAGTGTGTCTTGCTGGCAGGCAGGCAGGGAACGAGGCTGAGTGACTCACCCTCTCCAAGTCTGGTTGGAGGAGAGGCACATGGTTTCCAGGAATTTCTTTGCATTGTTTTATATGCATTAAGGGAAAATTAAAATCAAGGGATCTGAAGTGTTGAGAAAATGAAAGAAGGCTGAATTTAAAATCGGCAGACATAGAAGGCCAGGCTGGCAAAGGGGCCTTGAATTGACTGGCTCATTAAATCTCCTCGAGGCTTGTAGACACATCAAGTTCACAGGGCTCTTGCCTGCTGTTAATGCTTGCAGCGAGATGGGGCAATGTCCAAATTGCAAAGCTCCACGAGGCAAGTGAGCTGCCTATGAAGTCAGAGGGATTTTTGTTTAACCCACCCTAAGAGCACTTCCTCAAGTCTGAACTAAAACACAAGTACGGATTTGACAACCCATCATCCACCGAGGCTTAAAGCATGTTGTCTTTCTTGGTTTGGTTTTTCCATTACTATTGAAATTTTTGAACTGCTTGAGGGCATCCAGGTAGTCAGGCTGGCTAACCTACTCAGGAAGCTTTCCAGGTGATCGCTAAGTACTGTAAAGTGTTAATGGTACCCTCTCTCCCACCACTAGTGTTCTCAGCTTAATGAAGAATTATACAGACTAAAGGAAGCTGGGGAAAAGGACTCACTTTTGCACACCTACCCTGCTCCAGGTGCTCCACATCTGCTACCATGCAGATTGTTACAGCAACTCACCAGGTAAGTTCTGTGTCCATAATTCAAGGGTGAGTCAATTGCCATACCTGGCCCAAGCCACAAATTTTGGAAGCCACAAACTTCCAAAGTCTTTTCATTAGCTAATACAATAGCAAGTCCTCAGGAGTCATCTGACTCAGACCAGGGAAGTCCACAGAGGAGTTCTATGGGGAGTGCCTGCATCTGATCTAAGAGGACAGCCTCCTTTTCCACCCCTAGAGTCAGCAAATTCCTGTCATAGGTTTTGGTGACGAAGGAAATTCGGGGTCGAAGAGTTAAAGCGGCCTCAGGAGTCAGGCCTCCAAGACCCAGTAGGGCTGGAGGAAAGTAATGCATTGCATGATGGACAATCTATTCCAAAGTGGAGCTGGGTAGCCACTGCTCTTGAGGAAGTCCCTTCCCCTTCCTGATCCTCAGTTTCCTCATCTCTAAAATTAAGGATTGGACTCGATGATACCTAAGGTCTCTCCTAGATGTGAAATTGCTATAATCCCTTCAGGGTTTCCACTGGCATTTTGGCAAAGGTAAATAGCTTGGGATACATAGAGCTGACCAGAGTATGGTATCTTTAGATATGAAGCCCTCGCTGTCTTCCACTCTGTGGGACCCCAGAGTGCCAGAATCTTGAGAATTTGCAGCGGCACTTGGCAAGTACATGCTGAATTCTCTCTTTAATCTCTTCAGTTATAATATGGAAGCAATCAGATTTGATGGAAGACATTGCTTGAGGGGTTTTAGATATTTGGATTCATATTTTTGAATTTCATGGGGAAGTTTTGAAATTAAAAAATATAAAATGGGCCAGGCTCATATCTATAATCCCAGTACTATGGGAGGCCAAGGCAGGCATATCACAAGGTCAGGAGTTCGAGACCAGCCTGGCCAACATGGTAAAACCCCATCTCTACTAAAAACAAAAAATAAAAAAATTAGCTGGGCATGGTGGGAGGCACCTGTAATCCCAGCTACTTGGGAGGCTAAGGCAGGAGAATCGCTTGAAGCCAGGAGCCAGAGGTTGCAGTGAGCGGAGACCACACCACTGTACTCCAGCCCAGGTGACAGTGCAAGACTCCATCTCAGGATATATACGTATATTCATATACATATATATATGTATATGAGATAAGTAAAATCTTCGGGGCCTAAAATCGTGTTGTCAATTTTTTTAATTGGCTCCGTGAGGGCAATGATAACAGTGAGGATCTGCTGTCACCATTATATCACAATGAACAAACATTTTTACTCCCCATGCTAAAAATGGAGGTGATCACTAGAGACAGGCACCAGTCCACAGACCATGGTTTGGAACAACTGGGCTAATCCCATTTACCTATCAAACTAAAAAAGGTATGTTCAAGGAGAGAGACGGTGTAATGAGGAGAGTGAGGACCATGCTGATGATCTCATCTTTGAGTTGCATGCATGCTTAGTGCACACCTCACTAATACACACATATTACTTATTTTCTATTGTTAAGTACATAAGTCTCTGTCCCTTTAATAAGACTATACAAACCTTAAATACTGGGGCCATGTCTTCCCTTGGGTTTTTCATCACCAAGGAGAATTAATCTTGTTACTGGGTTGTGCCTTTCTGAGATTGGAGGATGAGCTCATTTATGTGGCTAAACTGAGCAGATGGTAAGAGTGGGCTGAGGTGAAACGGACAGGTTCCTGGAGGTCATGTCAGTTGAACCTATGGATGTGCAAGCAGCCATGTCCAGAGCTCTGGGCACAGACCCTGGGTAGCTTGTCCAGCTACTTCCTAGTCCCCCTGGAGGGCACAGCTATCACTAATCTAGACAGGGCTGCTGAGGGAGCCACGGAACCAAGAGAAAATAGAGATTCTGACCAGAGAAATCTAGAAACACCACTGCCTGTGCCTTGCTTACCCCATGAGAGTGACGTAAGGAGAAATAGGACCCTCAATGAGTTACCGTCGGCTCCAAAATGGCTGACTCGAGCGAACACAGCAGAAGATGCTGGCTCATCAGCTCTGTGTTCTAAGTTAATCCCAGGGAAGCACTAGAAAATACACAACTTTGCCTGAACGCCAGCCAAGCTGTCAATCATGGGGCTGCTTCAGTCCGGGGCACCAGGCTTATGCAACTTCAACTGTTTTGCTAATAGGCCAGAAATAAACAATGAGTGACTGGTCATTTTTAAAAGCCAGCTCCCCTGCAAGGGGAAGAGAGAGGAAGCCAAGGGGCTGAGGGAGGAAGTGCCTGCCAAGATAATAAATACAAACCAAAATCTCCAACATTTTGTGGTTTGACACTTAATTGATTAGCTAATTTGAGGCAATAAGATTTAGTGTTCCTGCAGATTAGCTTCGAAGGGGTAATTATAGCTAAAGCTCCCATCTCCAAAGACCGTGGCCCCTGCAGCTCCTCCCGGGCCAACGCTGCATTAAAGCCCACATATTACGACCCAGAGATACAAAAGGTTTTTTGGAACACGTCCCTTTTCAACTCTGCGTGCTGGGATTGCTCTGGAAAGGTCATTTGGTGCCTTATCAGCATAGACAAAATCCCCTGCCTATAATGTATGTGTTTATTCTCAAATTAAATATATTAATGTATTATTTGTTCTTAAAATGTCATGGAATAGATAGTGAGCTTAGCCCTCCTGGCAGACCTTTGAAGCTTAAAGAGTAATGTAATAATAGTACATTAATCCATAGGCCGTTCAGTCATTTCCCTGTGGAGGCCCCAGCCTCTGGTACATGCTCCAAAATGCTGGATATTCTTCACTTGTTCCTAAGAGTCTATTTCTTTAACATCAGCTGGTGTGATAGAGTGGGTTCTACTGAAGCTAAGAAAAGGCAGGTACCTCTATTATTTAGGTGGAATAATCCTACCATGAAATTGAAAATAGGCAGTGGTTTATGTGCCCAAGGGTTAAAAAAAAAAAAAAAAAAAAAAAAAAAAAAAACTAGGGAAATTGGAAAGGGAGCCTAGAAGCAATAGAACTTTCTTTCTTTGCCAATCTATCTCCTTAGACCAAGTTTTCACAGGAAGCATGACTGAATGTGCTGTGTGATCCCAGTGTAGGGGGCTGGAGCTCAGATTGGCCCAAGAGGTGGTAAATGCAACTGCAGTCAACAAGAGCACATACAGTGCTTAGGTGGGGCCTTGGCTTGGTGCTGCCAGCCCCTTGACGTTGGGAGGCACAGACAGGAAGGAGCATGGAGGCGGAAGATTTTAAACCGAAACGCCCTTGCATCTGCTTCAGCAAAAAGTAAACAGGTCTGCTTAGGTGTTATTGACGTAACTCTACTTCCATCCTGGACCACTCCATTCTTCTTACTTCTGGCATTTGTAGCCCCAATTCGATTAGACCTTATACTGGATTCTAGTTGCATCTCCACTTCCTGCCTCATCCCAACCTGATATCTGTTGATGTGTTCGCTTCCAGCTCTGACCTTGGGCTCCCAGCCTGTGTTTCATGAGTGTTCCAGGCTGAATGTGGGGCTACACCTTCACCCTTCTGGGTTTACTGTTGGACTTCTCCATACCAAGTAGCTGAAGTCTTAGGTAGGGTCCCCTGGAAGATGACTTTGAGAAGTGCATGATTAATCAGAAAGCTATCTTCCTCTAAGGAGGCAGGGAAAGCAGGATTGAACACGGGAAGCTGATCCAAAATTAAGGCTTCAAACCAGTCTTGGAGCTTTGGATCTTGGAAGGCCCTTGGAAGGCCTTTGGATCTTGGACCTTCGAAGAAGCAGTTCCCTGGGCAAGGCAATTCCCAGCAACTGTCCATCTGCCATCTGTCAGCAACACAATGTTCCCAGGAGCCAATGTTCTCCGGAGCCGACGTTCCCAGCAGCTGGGGGACAGAGGCATTGGCCGAGAAGAGGGGCTGTGCCCAGGAGAAACGTCACAGTACGCACTACATGTAGTGCTCTCTCCTGTTGGGTGTCTCCAGACTACCCTTCAGCCTTTTCCTGAGAAATTAACCTGCTTTCTTTTCTAACCAGCAGTTCTGTCCCTCTGCTGCCCTCTGGTGGCTACTGATACAACAACCCCAAGCAGTAAAGCCCATTGGACCCGATGTGCCAAAGTGTGGGCCCATATTGTGCAGTGAGAATTGGTGACCACCAACCTCTTCTTACAAGTCAGTGGGCACTAGCAAGATGCCAAAATGTCACTGATACTGAAGAGAGCCTTCTCTCCATGTTTTTCTTTCACTCTGTCAGGAAATGAAATTATATGCCCTTAGATCTTCATTTCTTTAAGTCTTGAAGGCTCTGGGGTCTTTAGGAGGTTCCTAATTAAGATAGATCACTCTTGTGATGGTGGCAATATCATTCCTTATTAAATAGTTTCCTGGTAGGATTCTTTGGGAGGATGACCTTTCAGGAAACAGAATGTGAGATATGGGAGTAGAGAGGAATCAGTTACAGACGTTCACCACTTCTGCATAACCGGGGCTGCCCAATGTTGATCCGATGGCATTTCCTGCTTTGCAAACTCTAGGGATACCTGTTTTTCAGGAGGCAAAATTAGGTATGATGTAAAGGGAACAAGGATCTGAGTTACTGGATCTGTCTTCAAGTCCCAGTTCTGCCACTTACTGAGTATGTAGTATTGCAATTAACACTACACGAACACTTATCCAAGGATCAGTTTCTGCATCCGCAAAATTCGATAATACCTCCTCAACAAGTTGTTGGCAGGAGATTAAATTTGGTGCACGTGTCAAAGCGCACTGCAAAGTGCTGTGTTATTCAGTAACTACCAGAGCAATCAGAGACCAATTTTAAGACATTTTCTGGTGAACTCCAAAATGTCCTTCTCCAAAACACAAGGACCAAAGTGACTGAGTGCTATTTTTTTTTTGAGACAGAGTCACTCTGTTGCCCAGTGCAATGGCTCAGTCTCAGCTTACTGCAACCTCCTCCTCGTAGGTTCAAGCAATTCTTCCAATTCAGCCTCCTGAGTAGCTGGTCTACCAGCACATACCACCATGCCAAGCTTCCTTTTTGTATTTTTTAGTAAAAACAGGGTTTTACCATGTTAGCAGGATGGTCTCGATCTCCTGACCTCATGATCTGCCTGCCTTAGCCTCCCAAAGTGCTGGGATTATAGGCGTAAATCCTGAGTACTATTAATACAAACCTCAACCTGACACACCAACTTTTCCATGGATTCAGGTAAGTCCATTCAGAGCGTGAAATGATTTTACATAGCAATCACTAAAAAACACGAATACCATTCAGGTGAGAAGATAATCTAAGCGGAAATGTGCAAAGGTTACCATGAACCTTGCTATACCTTTGTATATTCCCAAAGTTACTTCCTGATGCGGAAACAGGAGGAAATCTTTGGGGGATGATGCAGCCTTCCACCAGGCTTCAGGTAAAGCTAGGAGGTGTGTCAGCTAGAACGGAGGCTGTGTGCTCACCCTACAAAGGTCCACTCTCCTTGGCAAGTGCTTTCCAACTGGGGGGGGCAAGGCGCAAACTGCAGTTTCATTTTGTTGTTGTTTTTTTTAATGCAGAAGATATCTCCACGACAGAACTGAATCATCAGACTGTTGAGACATATTGAGAGAATGTTTTCAATCAATAAAGGACTTCAGATAGGTGAAGTCAGGGATGAAGTTAGGTTGCTGGACTGGATGTCTGGAAGTAAAATCACTACTGAGAGTTCACAAGGATGCACCAGAGCCCACCAGGTTATGCTGACATCACACCTCTTTAATACAGAATGGGATAGCAAGAAATGGCTGGGCCCTTGCATACAACATCTTTGTAAGAAATTTTGTAAATTAATTTTAAAACTAACTCTCAAGTATATGTATAAGTGTATATGTCCACATACACACCAATATACAATATATGATCCAACATATGTCACATATATGCCCAACACTTAACTGACAACAACAAATATTGTTGTCAAGAATGCAGGCAAGAATCAGAAGGAAGTAAGAAAGTATGTCTGAAAAACTAAGGTATACATCACAGAATCAAGCTTCCAATGTGCTTATCTGACTCAGAATAGATGTTATTTTAAAAGTTAGAAGGAAAAGAAAATTTAAAACTGTCAGAAAATTAACTAAAACTGAAGATACTGAAACAATAATGAAAACTGAAATAAACTGAAGCTGAAAAAGGATGCATGTGTACATGTGTGCATGCACATGTGTAAGAAACAGTCATAGGAACTCAAAAGAGGCCGTTTACAGTCAGGACAAAAAGCTTCAAGAGGCCCTGAAAGCATCCTAACATCACCGTGCAGTAAAACAGCTGCCCTATTAGCGATGTTGAGGCAGCAGGGAGCACTTGGCATATGTATGTATGTTTAGTGCAGGGTACTTTGTTTCGGCAGAAATGAAAATGAATAGCTTGAAATTATATTCATTAAGAATGCTTTTTTTTTTTTTTTTTTTTTGAGATGGAGTCTTGCTCTGTCACCAGGCTGGAGTGCAACGGCACGATCTCAGCTCACTGCAACCTCCAGCTCCTGGGATCAGGCAATTCCCCTGCCTCAGCCTCCCGAGTAGCTGGGATGACAGGCACAGGCCACCACACCCAGCCAATTTTTTGTATTTTAGCAGAGATGAGGTCTCACCATGTTGGCCAGGATGGTCTCAATCCCCTGACCTCATGATCCGCCTGCCTCGGCCTCCCAAAGTGCTGAGATTATAGGCGTGAGCCACTGCGCCAGCCAAGAATGCTTTTTTTTTTTTTAAGTTTGTATGCAGAAGACAATAAAACTTCAGGTGTCATGAAAATCTACAAGTGTAGAGTATGTCATTTTCCCAAAGCTGGTGTGTGTGTGTGTGTGTGTGTGTGTGTGTGTGTGTGAGAGAGAGAGAGAGAGAGAGAGAGAGAGAGAGAGAGAGAGAGAAACCTCCACTACTTGTACCAAAGAGATGAAGAGATATCTTATGACTAGAACTGAAATACACATTATGTAGAGAAGTGAAAGCAAGAGTAAATGCTGCTGCTACATCTGCTCCAGAATCCAGTCTGTTACCATCAAGGTTCTCAGAAAATTCCCAAATATAAGCAGTCACATGGGGAGAGCAGACACAGGAAATGACACTGTTTGCCAAGAGAAGCCATTTCCATTGACTCCACAGACATCAGTGGGCCAGGCTGTTCCCCAAACAATCTTCTAGATCTCTGTTTTCATTTACTTATTTATTTATTTGTACAGCCAATGGGAAGTTATGTCAAATATTTAAATATTTTGAGACCGACCATGGTGAAAGCCACGATTTTCATAGATTATCTCCTTTCTGAAGCAGCCAGCACAGGGGCCCCGGGAAACAGCAGCGCTTTCGTCTTCATAGAAGTGACCAGACCTGCTTGTCTCAAAAGGGTCTGGAAGGTGTTCGTCCACGTTCCCTCACTTCTCCACATGCACAGCTGCCGGGGGTACTGAACTGAGCTCCAGAGGAGCTGGGCCAACCAGAAAGTGGGGCCTCTTAAAACACAGAGAACAGGGCAGCAGTCGAGGGAAACAATTATCATTTTTTTCCCTTTTGCAAATTTTTCTGAACCTAGGCCTTGCATAATAATAGAGACTCCAGGACACTCTAAACCGAGGGCCATCCTCCAAGTCACTTTGCCAGACAGGCTTGAAAGAGAGCTGTCCAGAAACAGCCAGGATTTCAGCCCCGTAGCTGGCAGCACGCACATCTACGTGATGGCAGAGGGATAGGAGAGGAGTCTTTTCCCACATAACCCTTGATCGTGGAACCATAAAGGTCACAGAAAAAAATGCCAGGCTGAGATCCTTTCCTTCTGTTTCTGTAATGGTATTAGCAACGACTCTTTCTTACTCAATCGCACTCCCAAAGGATTTTCAATAAACTTTTTATGTGCCATAACTGTTACATTAAATAAAGCTGGAAGTATTGAGTAAACCGGCTGTAAATCACTTTAGATGCCTTGGAATTACATTAAGTGTGAGAATTATAGATCTTTTGCTGCTTGCAGAAACAGAGGAACGACAGAGCCAGGATTTTTATGCTGCCAGCCTTTTGAAGATTTTCTAAATTATTTCTTTATGCTCCACGACAGCCATCTCTTGTAAATGACTTGTTCAGGGGCAAATGAGGGGCAGGGAGGGGAAGGAAGAACAGTTGGTTTGGGGCTAGCAGGGAAAAGATGCCTTGCAAAGGGAAAAATAAATAGCCCTGTGTTTTCTCTCCCTTTCAGACTCAGTTACTACGGGCTTGAACTTTTCATTTTTAAAAAATGTTTTCAAGTTTGTACAATTTTTAATGGAATGATGATGGCTGGGAGCCAATCAGTGTTTCACGGGGTGCGTGTGCCTGTCCACAAACGCACTCTGTTCCCTGGCTTCCGAAGCCTGTTCCATTCCATTCTCACCAGCTGTTATTTTTGTGAAGTTAAAACCCTTGCTTTTATGGTATTCCTGTTCAACCGTCTTCCCAAGGCCTTACAGGGTCAGGTCTGTGTTTTAAAGGGAATTGTCAGACTGCTGGAAATGGAGGAAGTTTGGAGTGCATGTTGATAAAAACGGAAATCTCCCAGACTGATGCTCCACAGTGCCTCCTTTGATGTCCAGGCAGGTTTGATTTTGTTTGGGGAAACAGTTTAAGGCTGCTTTCCAACTGTCTGCATGGTTTTTCTCATCGTCCAGTCCCAGCAACAAAATAATGATCCGGGGCTGGTGACATCAGGACGAGTGACACAAGAATCAAAGTGATGTCAGGAACTTAGTCAGGCTCCCTTCGAGAAGAGCAGAGGCTAAAAGATGTGGGCGTGGCTGATGAATAATTCACAGAAATTCATAGAAAGGTTCGAGGCAGGGTCATGGGGGGAAATGAAGTCTGAATTTATGTGCCCCAGTCTAACGGTGGGAAGCATTAAAAGCCAGACTATACCAGAACATGAAGCTGACCTGTGACCTATTAATTTAATTAGGTCAACCACTAAAGGCCCTATTACTATATTGTAATTTGTTATTTTTTTAATCAAAAAATAAAAATCTCTGCTTCAACCAGTCCATGGATATGTAAGTATTGGGGACTAGTATGTCGCTTACATGATTTGGGCTCATAATTGGAGTCAGATAACCTCACTGCAAATAGCAGAAAACAGTCAAAGAGGCAGTGAAACGCAGTGAGGATTTTGTAGTATAAGTCATAACATTTCAGGAACTTGGAGAGGGATGGTAATGGGAGGGAGTGGAAGTATTCATGGAAGAGGAGCTACCCAAGCCTGCGCTTATTGGGTGGACTGTTCTACAGCTTATGGAGAAATTTCAGAGGAAAGAAAGCAGCAATGAAAAGTGAATGACTGCAGGGTATGGGGGGATACAGAGGGGAAGTGAAGTCAGTGAGGTGGGGTGGGTTGCAGGGATGCCTTGAACGCCAGTCAGATCCCATAGGCCCAAGGAAATAGGGTTTTCTCTAGCAGAAAAAAGCAAGGAAATCCATGTCTGTGTGAATTTCTACCAACATTCTGACCACTGGCCATGGCACCAGTAATACCTGCCTTGACCAAGAATTGCATCTAGGCCAACAAAAGGCTAAGGTTAAAATGGAAAGGGCTCATGCTGGAAAAGCCTCTGAGAAGAACCAGACCACAACACTGGGGAGGCAACAGAGAAAGAGGAGTAGGATGGAAGGTGACACTGCCTGTCCCCCACCGCTTACCTCGCCCGGGAGGCCGTGCAGTGACATCCAGTTAGGTCATGGAGGGTCACTTGCCCCAAAGCAATGCCTTGGGAACCCCGAGATCTGGGTTTTAGCCTTGACACTGACACTGACTGGTTATATGACATGGAGCAAATTACTGTCCTGATATTGGGGCCTCTGTTAGAGACTGGACTATCTGGGAAGTCATATTTTTGTTCTTTCTTTTTTTTGGGGGGGGAAGAGTTTTGCTCTCTGTGGCCAGGCTGGAGTGCAGTGGCATGATCTCAGCTCCCTGCAACCTCCGCCTCCTGGATTCAAGCAATTCTCCTGCCTCAGCCTCCCCAGTAGCTGGGATTACAGGCATGCGTCACCACACCCAGCTAATTTTTTTGTATTTTTAGTGGAGACAGGGTTTCATCATGTTGGCCAGAATGGTCTCCATCTCCTGACCTCGTGATCTGCCCACCTTGGCCACCCAAAGTGCTGGGATTACAGGCGTGAGCCACCGTGCCCAGCCTGGGAAGTCAAGTCATTTTCAACTTGAACTATTCCAATGGTTGTGGCCACTTTGTCTTGCTCTGTCCCTAAATTACAGGCCAGAGAGAGTAGAGCAGAGCCCTCTTCTTTGGCTGTGGGACCAAAGGCCACAATGAGATCTGCTATCCAAATCCATCCATATAGAATCAGAAAAAGTGCTTCTTCACTGAGATTTCTCCACTGCCTACTAACTGAGCCTTTGTTTAGATTTCTCCACTGCCCCAGAGCCTCAACATCCACCTTGTAAGACAAGGAAGCAATTAATAAATGGAAGTTGTGAGGGCTGGTTGTCTCCTAGGGGGCATCCTTGTCTAGTTTATTCATCACCTGTGGCTATGCAGGTAGGTTCACAGATCTCAGCCGCCTGTGATGTACGTTAAGGAACCAGAAAGCCCATGTCCCAGGTTCTCCCTGACCGTCCCCAGAGGTAGGCGGATCACAAGGCTCTCAAAATAACATTCGTATGCACCGCAAGGTTCACTGTGACATCAAGACTATAAGAAAGTGTAGATACGTGTGTTAACATTTTAGTGAACACATAAATGAATGAATGAATAAGAATAAATTCAGGATGGGTCCTTAAGCAGGGTGGCTTCTGAATAAGACAGCCAACACTAATCCATACCCAGCACCTCTGCTTACTATACAGATATGGAGATGAAATATGTGAAAACTCAGCAAATATTTATTGGGGCCAACTCTGAGCCAGAAACTCTCTGAGCTGGATGATAAAACAGTGAATTAAAACAGGCAGAGTACTGGCTCCGCGGAGTCACACCCCAGAGGGGTGGCAGCCAGTGAATTAGTTTAACACTCAAATGCAACCATCTCAGAGAGTGAGGAAGACAAGCCCTAATTTGGGGGATGGGAGTGATGACAGGAAGGCAGGACATACAGGACAGGAAGCCAAGAAACTCGCCATGGAGGAGGTCACATCCGAGTTGAGGTGACCAGATCTGAGTCGAGGTGATCAGATAGTGTCTTAATGATGATAAGATACTGTACCTTGCAATTCTGTCAATATTTAAGTCCAAATGTTCTTTTCAAGAAAGTCACTCCAAACACTTGCTTTCCAGTCTGGGTGACAAATTGAGACTCTGATTCTACAAAATGTTTTAAAAATTAGCCAGGCATAGTGTCACATTCCTGTAGTCCCAGCTACTCCAGAGGCTGAGGTGGGAGGATCACATGTGCCCAGGAGTTCAAGGCTGCAGTCAGCTATGATTGCATGACTGCACTCCAGCCTGGGCAACAGAGAGAGACCCTGTCTCAAAAAAAAAAAAAAAAAAAATTGCTCAGCTCAGTGCAGTTATCTCTGTATATGAATGATGAATGATGCATTTAACATTTGACTCTTAAATAAATTATATGCAATAATTATGAGAAACAAAAACAAAATATTATTCCCAGGAGAAAGCCCATCTCTGGGCATCTGCAGGTGCCCACGTGAGCAGGTCACACCCCAAACTCTTCAGCACCCCCTGGAGAAACAATATCAAAAGCCCTGCTCCCTGCAGAAACCCCATGCAAACCACCACGCCTCCCAGAGTCACATTCTGATGAGGAAATCATTAGCAGAAAATGTTCCCAACGGGAACCCCTTCTGTATTGCTGATCTTGTAAATCGTCTGAATTCAACGTGTTGCAGGCATGTCTTACAATACACAAGATAATGCCCAGATTTTGTAGTGCAAAGGCATATTAACCTTTGTGGACTCTAGCAGTGTTCCGACAAAGAATGTCTGGTAAAAACTGCAGGGCTCATGGTAATTGCTTGCCATGCCGGATAAACGCACCAGAGCTGTGTGAAGATAAGGAGAAACTGCTCAAGGCAAGTCACCTGGGTTTTATTATGCTCGCCCTAAAAAATAATTAGCATGGCCTATGAAATCATACTGTGAGGAGTTTGTAGGGCTGTTTTTTTTTTCTCCCCATGCAGGAAATTATAACCTACCTAGCTTTTCTTTGTACAAGCAGATTTAGGGGCTCTGTGTGTGTGTGTGTGTGTGTGTGTGTGTGTGTGTGTGTGCTTCCCTGACAAGCAAAGATAAATGGAAAAGTTGATGTTAAAATAAATACCATGTCAGGAGCAACAAGGAGTGTTCAGTGTAAACACAGCTGTTACCCCTGCTCTGTCCAAGCTAGGGCAGAGCCACACCCAGAGGCTGACCCCCAAGCTCTCTGTGCTGCTCTGTGAAGGTGGCATCTTTAAGAAATGTTACTTCTATTTAGTTAATAAAATGTATGTCTATGCTTTAGTATATGCATATCCCATCTCCTTTTGACCAGGAAAAAAAAAACAAATGAAAAATGTTTTCTAACTCTTCAGCGCCCACTTCCAAAATAAACCGCGCCGGATGCTGAGACCTCGAATTGCTTAGTAGCCTGGACTTGCCCAAGGAGACTGGAAATTGTACCCAACCTTGCATAAGAGAGGGAGTTCTACCCGAAGGCTGAGCAAACCCCAAGACCAGAGGAGGCCACCAGAGCTTCTGCAAGAAGCCTGAGAGTCCTCTGGGCATCCTCAGCACTGCACACCTCAGTCCCCTGAACTGCTCAAGGCCACCAAGCAACCGAAGGCCTCAGCATCTGGCCAGGTTCATTTTGGGAGTGGGCACTGGAGAGTTAGAAAATATTTCTGATTAGTTTTTTTCCCAGTCAAAAGGGGATGAAATATGCACATACTAGAGCATAAACACACCTGTGTTAACTAAATGGAAGTAACATCTCCTAGAAACACCGCCTTCACAGAAACATGTCCATTTTCAGCACATAGACTAGATTGTCCTAGCAGTTCAGCAGGCTTTCAGTCATGAATTCGATTAGCAAAAGTCATGTTCAGATTGTTTACTCCCTAAAACTCCTGGACACTCAAATCTCCGGAGAGGAAGGTGGCTGCTTAGCACAGAAGGTGTCCGGACCTCATTGCCTTTTGTAAAGAAGGAAAGGAGCTGAGCTTCGGTTCCAGCACGAGATGAGTGTGCGGCAGGAGAGGACTGTCTCCTCCCTTGGGATGGCCATAGGTTGCCTCTCTGGAAAGAGCCCACCCTCCAAACCAGGAGAAGAGAGCGGCATCCCACCTGCCAGGACAGAGCTGGTCCCCCTTAGGTAGTCCCTGTAGTAGTCCGTTTTCACACTGCTGATAAAGACATATCAGAGACTGGGCAATTTACAAAAGAAAGAGGTTTATTGGACTTACAGTTCCACATGTCTGGGAGGCCTCACAATCGTGGTGGAAGGCAAAAAGGAGCAAGTCATGCCTTATGTGGATGGCAACAGGCCAAGAGAGAGCTTGTGCAGAAAAACTCCCATTTTTAAAACCCTCAGATCTCATGAGACTCATTTCTACCATAAGAACAGTGCAGGAAAGACTCACCCCCATAATTCAATCACCTCCCACCAGGTTCCTCCCATGACATGTGGGAATGGGAGTTACAAGATGAGATTTGGGTGGGGACACAGCCAAACTGTATCAGTCCCTAACACCTCTTGGCCTCAGGTGCTCATGCACTAAGTGAGAGGGTGCTGTACAGCATCACGGCGTCTCACTTTGGTGAACAGCAAGGACTTCACAGTGACCCTCGCCTACCTCCTCTGCCTGGTTTGTTGTTGTTTTTTTGTTTTTGTTTTTTGTTTTTTTTTTTTTTGAGCACCTTAGGAGTGTGTATGATCTGCCTGAGCAACCATAACAGAACACCACAGACTGATGGCTCCAACAGTAGTTGATTTTCTCCCAGTTCTGCAGGTTAGGAGTCCAAGATCAAGTTGCCAGCCAATTTGCCTCCTAGTGAGGACTCTCTTCCTGTCTTGTAGACGGCCACCTTCTCATTGTGTCATCACAGGGCTTTTCCTCTGAGTGCATGGAGAGAAAGAAAAAGATCTTTTTCTTCTTATAAGGCCACCAGAACCATCATAATTGGGCCCCACCCTTCTGACTTCATTGAACCCTAGTGACCTCCTGTAAAACCTCACTCTGAATGCAGTCCCTCAAGGGGTTAGTGCTTCAATGTCTGAATTTGTGGAGGGTGACACTATTCAGTCCATTTCAGACATAAATGTTATCATTTCTATTTCCTAGATAAGGCAAAGTTCAGAACAGTTCACCACCTGGAAAGCAGCCAGCAAGAGGATGGCAGAGCAGGGCCTGAGAGCCAGGGCTCCTGGCTCCAAACCCCGTGGTCGGCTGCCTACACCACAGTGCTTTGTTCGAGCTCAACAGCTGCAGGATCCTGAGCCAGCTGGGATCATCGCCCTCTGCCCAGACTGTGTTTTGGGTCAGCTCAAAGCATCCCCACATCTTCTCCATTATAGACCAGAGCAGCGAGGGAAAGAGGCAGCTCCATGTTCCTCCAGCCTCTTCCCTGCTCACCTCTTCCCTGTGGATGACTTCAGCTCTGAAAATTCCCTTTACAGCTTCAGACACCCCTGCATTACCCTGTGAGAGGCATTTCTGCATGGCCAGGGCTGATAATTTATTTAGTTTTGCTAAGTGTTCCTTTACAGGGAAGAGGAAGAGGGTGGGGTGAAAGGAAGACAGGTTGCCGTCTTTGAAAAGCCAGCTCATAAATGTTCAGGTACATTCTTTTTTCTGTCGGCTAAGCAGCTTTCCCAGCCAAAAAAACAATCACACTGCTAGCATCTCCCAGGTCTTGAGAGAGCAGACGTATTTTATCTCTCCTTGGTGATGGCTCTGAGCAGCTAATGCTTTTGCATTTTAAGCTTGAATAGATTTTTGTCCCAGGCAGCTATACTTTGTTGCTCCTCCTATAAAGGGCTTTGTGGCCCTAGAAAATAAAAGAAACCTACTGCAAGCAAGGTGAAGGCTTCTTCTGCCTCAAGGCACTTCCCTCAATGTGGCAGATACTGTTGTTTGACTATTTAGAAGCCCTAATGTTTTCCTTTGTCCTCTCACAGCTCCCTTTGTAGACAGGGGTGGCCCATGTCCCAGCTCTGACCAATGAAATGAAAGGAGATATCTGATGGTGAATTCTAGGAAGGGCAGGGCTGTCCTAATAGAGACTTTCCAGGAGAACGTCTGCTGCCCTGATCCATACTAACTGTGGATGGATCAGGGCAATAGGCTTTTAAATATGGTTTCTTGAATATGGTTGACATGCTTGGCACCACAGCAGCCGTTTTGCAGCCATGAGGCAACAAACACAAACACAAACAGCCAATATTCTCAAGAGGGCAGAGTAGAAAGATGGAAGGAGTATAGATTTTTAATGGCAAATGTGAACTGTTGAATTAACTATAAGGCAGCTGCCTTTAGGATTTTTTGCGATGTAAACAATTTAGATATTTATATCATAAAACCACTATGCGGTTCATGTTACTTGCGGCCAAAAGCAATCCTAACTGATACACCAGATCACAGGATTGGTACTGTTGCCAAAGAGAATTTACCTCAAATTTTAAAACATACTCTTAGGATTGATAATTTTCATGAAGAATCCAGTGCTGGCAAGTACCAGAAAGCAAAGTAGACCCCTGGTCACCCTAGGATCAAGACAAACCAACAGAGTTCCTCCTCTCTGGAGCATCTTGTAACATCAGCTATAAAACTCTTGCGTGGAATTGTATTATACCTTGGGATGACACCATCCGCTTACCTTGATTAATATTTTGCAGAAACTCCCTATGGTCTTCATCACCACATCCATTGAAGGGTTGTTGCTGAGGATGTTGTCTTATAATGCCTCCTGTGTGAGGATCCTGGCATATATTTTTCCGGTTTTAGTAATAAGTCACTCATTACCAGGCTGAAGAACATCTTTCACTGGGCCTGAGTCATCAGAAAGTTGTCCCCACTCTCCTGTCAGGACATAGCTGATACCCTGGATGAGGAAATTTCACCTAAATTACTATCATTGTTTTGACAGCCACCCTTTGCTGAGTGAATGTGAATGGGTTCCCTTCCTTCATAGCTGGACGGAGGATTTCAACTCCTTTTATCCCAGGCGTGACTGTCAGGGAGGGGCAATAGTGGTCATTGGAACCAAAGTGGCACCATACCAACAAGGACTGATAGTGATTGCTCACGTCTCTGTTTTGGGGAGCAGACAGAGGCCTGCCTCTCAGAGATAGGACACACGGAGATTCTCATTGTTCTCAGGTGATGTCTGGGTGATGAGAAGCTGATCAGATTCTGGACGGATGGACATTAGAAGACCTTTACTCCAAGCTTGGGGCAATAACTCCTCTTATGTGATCTGACAGCAGAGAAACAATTTACAGGGGGCTGATTTGAACAGCAGTAATGCTTCATGTGCCATCAGTACCTTTCTTTATGGTTTGCATTGGGTTCCTATGGACACAAGGAAGAAGCAAAGAACCTCTGTGCTTTGGAACTTCAAGAACCCAATCATGTGACAGGTAAGGAACCTGAAGTCCAAAACAGCAGAGAACCTAGGGATCCTGCAGGTGGCACAGAGCACCGGCCACAGCCAGCATCGCTGACTCCCAGCCCAGTGTTCTTCCACCGTGAGGCCTCACTGGAATTCACAAAGTGAATTCTGTTTCTACTCACTTGACCATGCCAGAGGCCTTAGGCAGCGAAAGGCACGTTCCCGCTAAGGAATGAAAGGTCTTCCTCTTCTGAGTCTTCCATACTCCCTGATGCCCTCATTTTCAGCAATCCTGACTTGTTAAGATGGCCTCAAAATCCCTCCGTTAATCTCAACGACACTTCTCTGTTGCCACTGTCTTGTTCCATTGCTTTCTTGGTGCATTAGGTAAAGCCCATGGGGATTGATAAAAGTCACAGGATACCATATCTGAAGGATGACATTCCTGGGTAGGGATAGGAAGGTAAGGGGATAGCAGAAGAGAGAGGTTTTGCAAATATGACAAAGACTCCGTGCTTTCAAAACAAATAAATGTTGCTGGAAGCAGTTTACTCAGAGACAGATTTTTCATGTGATCAGTAATTCTCATGATAATTGTCATAATAAAAGCAACATGTTTCTCTATATCTCCTTTATTAATATGCATAAAAGGAACTCAGGAAGTGATTCAAATCAGGCCTCAGACTCTTTGTTAGAGGCCTGGCCCATGTGGCCCCTATCCTGCAATTCAGAGTCTCTCCCTCTTGAATCCTGTCTCAAAGAATGTACTGACATTCTCCCAGCTACACAAGCCTAAGGCCAGGGAGTGATTGTCTCTGCTTTCCTTCATTTCTTCCACCAAGCCATTCTACCTCCTGAATCATTCTTAAGTACTTCCTTTCCTCTTCTCAATGTCGCCAGTCTATTTGAGGTATACTAACTCCCCTCCTGAGCTATTGCAGATGTTTTCTGCTGGCCTCCCTGCTTCAAGGGTATCCCTCCTTCCTACTCACATAATGTCTCTGCTTTTGAAAAGCCACTGGTGGCTTCCCATTGGCTGTGAAACCAGGGTTTCCCAAACTTCTCCACTAAGGCACCTCGAAAACAGAAGAGCATAAAGGGCCCCAGAGACAGAGTGAGAGTGGCACCCCATGTTGACAGGGATGACACAGCTTGCAAACTGCTGTTTTAAAATGGCACTTAAGGTCAGGCACACCTGTGGCTCACACCTGTAATCCCAATACTTTGGGAGGCTGAGGCGGGAGGATCGCTTGAGGTTAGGATCTGGCCAACACAGTGAAACCCCGTTTCTTATTTAAAAAAATAAAGTTAAAATAAAAGTAAAATAAATTGGTACTTAAAATCTGTCTTTCTTTCCAGATGGCATGTGTTTGGATCTGGTAGAAGGCATGGACATGAAGATACTATATTACATATTGTTATGAGGGAGGTTATAGGACTGACATCATGGAAAGTGTAATAAATAAATGTTGTTGGGTGAACAAATGCAACAAAGATATGGCTACAGTTTCCCCAACTAAAGATGCACAAAAAGAAAGAAGTTGAAATCAGCACAATGGACTCAGTGTAAAAGAAGGCCCTCTGTGCAAGGCCAGGCAACATTGGCATAGGCTGCCTTGTCAACATGGACTGATTGAGAAATGTATTAGTCATGTAGTTTTATGCTGCAGACTCTAAACTGAGTTAGAAACACATTTCCACATGGTAGAGTACGACTTAAATACTTCTTAACATTCTCTGCCAGATTTCAGAATGCAAACACCGTTCCAATGAGTAGAGCAGGGAGCCATCCCCAAACACCACAGACAATATATGCGGGTCCACACCTTCATTTTCCTCTGCGAACTCTCCTTTCCCCCAACCTTTAACAGACCACAACTTGCAGCTCACAACACAGCAGGAAGCTTAAAGATGCTTTGCTTGCTAAGTGAAAGGCTGAAAAGAGCAGAACTAGAAAGTGCTAGAGAGATGGATGTGGGTGGCGTTTGTTTTATGTACTTACTAAAGAAGAGCTGCAAGTTGTGTATGAATCTCCAGTTAGAGAAACTTGTAGAGAAGAAAAAGAACTTCCTCAACAAACTGACCATCACCCTAGAGTGGTTAAGAATTGACCATTCAACAACCCTGGACTATAGCAAATGAATTTTCAGGTTAGATTATGAAAGAATAGTGAAGCTTTACACAGCATTTGTTATGTGCCATGAGTTTTTCTGAGTTTTACATAAAACAGCACAGTTAATATGTATCAAATCATTGAGGTAGTTGCTATATATGATTTCTGTTTTATAAATGTGGTAACTGTAACCCAGAGTTTGTTTGTTTTAATGGTATGGCCAAGATCACACAGTAAGTGATAGAGTCAAGGTATAAACCCAAACCATATGGCTCCAGAATCCCTCCTCTTAACTAGTAGACAAATGCGCCTCTGAAAATGAGGAGTCTAGACAGAGGTCAAGTACACTCCATCCACCATGACTGCTGGTAAGCAATGAACCCAAATGGAGTATACCCTTTTTTAGATAATGATTCAAGTAAAAATAAAGTATTAAATAATCAGCCAATGCTAAGACAGTGGAACATGAGTGAAAAGTAGCAATACTTGGAGTATGAAAATGGAGAACATATTGTGAGCAAAACAACAGGGGTTCTATATAGGTCCTGCTGCTCACAGCACAAAATACCAATCACTGAGATGACTATTTCCAGGGAAGAAGGTTTTAATCAGGTGCTGCAACCAAGGTAAATGAGAGATTACTCTCAAATCCATTTCTTTGACCAACTAAAATTAGGAATTGGTATAGCGGGGAAGAAATGTAACTACGCATGGGAAAACAGAAATTTGGAAGGGGTAAGGAACAGGAGTTGGTAAACAGGAATCATGATGAGTAAGGGGTCTGGCATCCCATTGACTGTATGCATGATCTGGTGAGTTTCAGTCCCTGGATACCATCTGGGAGATCTGAGCATCAGTTTCCTGAGGAAGGAACTCAGGTAGAGCAAAAGTAAGTGTCAAGCTTTACAAACAGGAGGGTCAATTTCTATGTTTATCCAAAAATGACAGTAAACGTCAGTTCTATGAGACAGTTGGGCCAGTTTCAATATGACTAAAAATGATTTTTCACAAGACTAAATAAATTTAAAACTTAGAAGACATTAGCATGATAATCTAAGAACTATACAAGAGTGCAGAGCTCTGTGAAATAGAAAAGGAAAAATAAAGATATGGGTGTAAAACAGAAAAGACAAAGATAGAAAAATAAAATGATACAAATAAAGGGAAAAAATATAAAGAAGTAAAACACATTTCAGATGCACAGTAGAGCCAGTGATGAGCAGAATGGCAGAAAATGGAATCAATGAAATTGAGAGGAAACTAAAGAAATGCATCCTCAATACAGAGAGAAAAGAGAAAGAGTAGAGAGAAACTGACCACTAAGGAAGAAAGAGAACAGAGATCCAGCCTGAACTGACGTGGGAGGAAAGGAGAAAACCTGAATAATAGGAATACAGACAACAACCAAAGTAAAATGGATATTTAAATCAGCATCTTCATAAAAGAAGAGCTCATTGATGTCTAAAGAGAAGAGTTCTATAGATACATTGAATTTCAAGAAGAAAAAAACAAATAGGAATCCAGGGGGACAAATAAATTGACTTTAAATGTTTCCTTCCAGTTATGAAATAAAGAGTTGTATTAGCACAATCTAGCAGAAAACAGTCTGTAGATCAAGAATTCCATATTCAATTAAGCTGTTACAAAATGAGAAAAGAGATGCCCCAGCTCATAGAATATGTATCTGTTATATAGTTTGAGTAATCTAACTTGAAAACCATACTGAGAGGTGACTTAAAATAAAGCACTTCTGAATAGAAAACTTGTAGACTGAGAGAACTAGAGATAAATCTTAAAACCAATTACATAGTATAAAAATAACTTGCAAATTCGGATTCAAATGTTAACTGAAAATGCAACAACTATTACTGATGTAGATTTATATAATTGATAATCAATTTACAAATATGAGAAAGTAGAAAGAGGCTGAGGGGAAAAAGCACTAAATTTCTTATTATACTAGAAAGATATTTTTAACTTTGGTAATTAGAGAGCTACAAGCTTATGTGTTAATTGATTAAGTTAAAAACAACCAATATCAGAGATTGTGTTAACAAAATAACAATCAGTGTACAGAATGTGAAAAAATAATGTACACACAAAAGTTTGTGTGACCACAGAATTCACAGAGAGATGCATAAAGAGAAAGTAGGCAATTTTACAGAAATATTTGCCCAGTGAATTTTGCACAGTGAAGTGTGGAATCTTCTATCTATAGCAGTGCATTTCAAAGGCTACCCTATGAAAACTCCCCAAGTGACTTCTTAAGAATTAGATTACAGGGGCATGCTGTTTCCCATTCAATTGGACAACCTGGCTCCCTTGAAGAAAGTTCTACTCCTCACTGTACAAGTTTGTCCCACCCCTGAGAAGTCAAGGTGTTCTTTGTGCTCTCTGGGCACCATAGGAACAACCCTCTTCTGCTGTTCCCCTGCTTTCTGTTGGGTGAGTTTCCCACCAAAATATAAGCAGCTAAGCCAGTGAGAATTCTACCCCATTGTGAAGCAGATCACAACTAAGGAATCTGATTATTGAATAAACCCCCACCTTTCCCCTCTCCCCAATCTAATTTTAGGCTCTAAAAACAGTTTAAAGCAATTTGTGAAAAAGGGAGGTAAATACCACCAGCCGACTTCTCTCAAGCATATCTCTCACTCTGCTATTCTGGAATCAAGATCCATAACAAACCTATTGGGTATCAGAAAGCGATTTTACCTTCCACTGAGACAGGCTTCCAAATTACTAAGAGAAAGCTACCAAAAAAAAAAAAAATCTAAAAGATGGTTTACATAACAAAAGAAAACAAGCAGAGAAACTAGAAAAGCTGCACACAGCAAAAAGCATAAAACTACATAATAGAGGCAGAGCACAGGGGCTCACGTCTGTAATCCCAGCACTTTGCGAAGCCAAGGCAGACAGATCATTTGAGGGCAGGAGTTCGAGACCAGCCTGGCCAACATGGCAAAACTTGTCTCTACTAAAAATACAAAATTAGCTGGGTGCGATGGCGCGTGCCTGTAATCCCAGCTACTCGGGAAGCTGATGCAGGAGAATGGCTTGAACCCGGGAGGTGAAGGTTGCAGTGAGCCAAGATTGCACCATTGCACTCCAGTCTGGGCAATAGAGTGAGACCCTGTGCCAAAAAATAAAAAAAAAAATTATAGTAAGAAAAACTATCATCTAAAAATGAAAAGCCAAACAACACAAACCCAAAGAACATAAAACTAGATAATACAATGAGGAAAAGCTATGACTATAAAAATGAAAAAAGTTATCTGTTTTAAAAGAAAAGACTCTCAAATTTATTTGAATGACAAAACCTACATACTTTTGCATCACTCATTGAGTTCTTTGAGATCACAAAGAAAATACTTTTAACAAAGCAGTTCTCTTCAGTGATAGAGGGTCTATTTCTAAGATATACAGGAATGTGATGTTGCCGCATCTGCTACAGTTACTCCAGATCCTAACATTCCCAAATTTCAGGAAAAACCAGGCCAGTAACCATGTATCATCTGGGACAGAAATCTGAGGTCTAGAGATCTAATTTATAATACATAATGAATTAATAAACAGTCAGGAAATTTTGTTTCCAAACGAAAAAGCAAACAATGCAAAATAAAGGAACAACATCAACAAAAAATCTGTTAGAAACAGCAGAAATGAATAGAAATACAATACTGATGTGAGCTGTTAAGACATTAACAAGTACATATTCTCTGATAAATAAAGAAGATATAAATAAGGACAAAAAGAATCTTAATAGTAACATTTTATAACGTCATACCAATTTTCTTGACAAAATGATTCTGAAGTTCCTCTGAACAAAAAGAAACAATTTAAACTTTCTACAAAATTCTGCCAGACATGGTGGCTAACATCTGTAATCCAGCACTTTTAGAGACCAAGGCAGGTGGATCATTGCAGCTCAGGAGTTGCACAGCCTGGGCAACAGAGTAAGACCCTGTCTCTACAAAAATATAAAAATTAGTTGGACACCGTGGTGCACACCTGTGGTGCTGAAACGGGAAACGTTTGTCCCCCTCGCAGGGCGTGCGATGGGGGTGTGGCTGCTCAAACCTCTAGGAGAGTATACAGACGGGCACGCTGTGGAGCTCCAATCCCACAACAGTGTCTAGGGATGAATATTTACAGCTGAAGCCGTGTGAGCTTCAGTTACAGGGTGCACTTTTATTTTAGCCGTCCATAGGTGGCTTGCGTTAGTCAGCTCTGTTAGACCCCTGCCTTAGAGCAAGGACAGGGCTTTCAGTATCCCAGGGTTCTTGCCTTGGTGTACCAGAGGAATCAGATCACACGTGGGCTTGGAGGATGAGTGCAAGGTTTTATTGAGTGGAAGTAGCTCTCAGCAGATGGGGGAGCCAGGAGGGAGATGGTTTTCCCCTGGAGTCTGGCGTCTCAGCGGCCTGGGCTCTCCTCCAACAGACCCAGCCAAACTCCATGTGGTTCTGCTAGTTGATGGCCTGACGGTGTGCCTGTCAGTGTGCTCTTCCACTGGCGTGCCCCTCTCAATGTCCAGAGGCGTGTGTCTTCTTCCACTAATTTGCTCCTCACATAAGCGACTCCCAGCGGCTTTTGTGTCTGCCAGCTGAGGTGGGGGGGGGGCGGTGTTTACAGGCATAGGATGGGGGCGTGGCAGGCCAGGATGGTCTTGGGAAATGCAACATTGGGACTCGAAAACAAAAATGGCTGTCCTCACATAGGTCCGTGGGCACAAGCCTAGGGGTGGAGCCTCAGCCAGGGACCCACCCTTCTCCTCCCAGCACTTCCCTGCCCGCTTCCCTATCAGGGTATCAGGGCCAGCTTCTCAGGAGACTGAGGCAGGAGGATGGCTTGAACCTGGGAGGTGGAGATTGCAGTGAGCTGAGATCACGCCATTGCATTCCAGCCAGGGTGATGACAGTGAAACCCTATCTCAAAAAACAAAAACAAAAGCATTCTACAAAATTCTAAAAGAGTAATGAGAAGCAGCAAATATTAAAATACATCCTAAAGCTGCAGTCATTAAAAGTGTGTGGAATTAGTGGATGAATCAAAGAAAGATTGATGAAATACAAGAAACTGCACGGAAAATACCATACATGCAATAATTTTTATATTTATTTACTATTAAATGTATCCATTTAGTGTAATAATAAAATTTATTTGGTATTTAATAAAAATATGTAAGTAGATACATAAATGAGATAAGTACACTAGTAGTATATTTTAATATTTAATGAATTTAATATAATTTAATAAAATATAACAAAGGAAGCAACCACCAATGCAACAAATGATAATGAAGAAAATACCTAAGGAAATCGAGGAAAACATCAAGTTAAATTCCCACTTCACATTAAATGCCTGACACATAATAAGGACATGATAAATATTTGTTAAAAGAAGAAATGAATAAATGAATGAATAATATATTGCATTCTAGATGGATTAAATACTGGACAAACCATAAAACACTAGAAGAAATTATAAACACATATTGTATAAATTTCTGATTGGGAAAAGCCTTCCAAAACGTAGAAATGATGGATGAGATAACAAAAGAAACATTCTTTAACACTGATTCTACAGTAATTTAAATCTCTCTCAATGAAAAACCACCAAACTAGGAAAGTAATTGCCACACAAATATGGCAAACAATGGATCAACATCTTTTATTTCTAAAAGGCTCTTGCAAATCAGAAAGACAGAGACAAATATTCCAGTGGAACTCAAGCAAGGACTTGAGATGATTCTCAGAAGTAGAAAGACAAATGAATAATATATATATGAAGAAATGTTCAACTTCATTTGTTATCTAAGACATGAAAAATTAAACAAAACCACAAGATTAATTCAGTACTTAAATATTCTGTCAAGAACCCTATCCTCCAAAAAATGTACATAGACATAAAATGTGGCACACCATTTTAGGGTCTTAGACCCCTCGATGTCATGCCAACATCTAGGGGAATCTAGATTCAGAATTTCCATAGCTTCATGCTAACGGTTGGATAATGGGGGTGCAGGAAGGTGGACATTTCACATACTGCTGGTAGAAATAAATATTTATACATTTTAAAAAGCTTTTGATAATATGTATTAAAGGCCTCAAAAAATCTATAATTTGTTCTTGATATAAATACTTTTAAGAAAGTCTCTTAAAATCTGATGAGCATAGTGATATATATGTAAAGATGTTCATTATAGCATTATTTATGTGAACAAAAAGTGTTAGTTACTTACATTCCCAAAATAAGAAAGAGCTTAAATAAATTATGTTACATACTTAAGACAGATTATTCCACCATAATAATGTTTTTCAAGAATATTTGACATGGAGAAATATAAAAGGTATATTATGTTGGCACAAAAGTAATTGTGGTTTTTGCCATTGAAAGTAATGGCAAAAACTGGAATTACTTTTGCACCAAGCTGATAATATATGAAAGGAAAATGGCATATATTTGGCATAAGGATAACTGCATTAAATACACATATATGGGAAAAACTACAAAGAAATATACCAAATATACCAAAATTTTAATTATTTTGGTATGAAAAAAATATGTGTTTTCCTTATTCTTTTCTTTTATTTTCTTT
>NW_016107320.1:11898234-12081148 GCF_001604975.1 Cebus imitator
AGTGGCACAATCTCGGCTTGCTGCAAGTTCCGTGCCCACCGCCCCTGACCCTGTGTTCAAGCAATTCTCCTGCCTCAGCCTCCCAAGTAGCTGGGATTATAGGCACCTGCCACCAAACCTGGCTAATTTTTGTATTTTTCATAGAGATGGGGCTTTGCCACATTGGCCAGGCTGATCTCAAACTTCTGAACTCAGGTGATCCACCCACCTTGACCTCCCAAAGTGTTAGGATTACAGGTATAAGCCATTGCACCCAGCAGTTCTTTATTCTTTTCTAAAATGAAAATATATTTTACATTTAACACAAAGTAATTAACATCAAAAATAGAAAGGACTATGGCAACATGGCTTTGGTAAGAAAATTCAGAACCACAACTTGAAATAAAGAGCTATGGCTTTGGCAAACTCTAGCAAAATGAACCAGCCCTCCAAGTCCTTCCTTGGATGTTTCGCAAAGGATGTTCAGTGTTCCGTGCTTCTGAGAGACAATGCCACATCAGACACCCAGGAGTGACCATGTACTTACATCTAGGGGCAAGAATGTCTGCCTATTTACTTTGAGATAATCTAATATATACTTCTTCTATTTCTTTGTTTTTTTCTTTGGCGAATTGCATATTTGTGGAGAAAAGACATTCCTATCTAGGTTTTCTTGGATTCAGATCTGAGACAGTAAACACAAAGCATTTAGTAAATCAAGAAACATTTTTTGAGGTCTCTACCAAGGACAGTACTAGCCACTTGGAGGAAAGGACACATATTTCGCCTCAGGGGGTTAAAATATTGTGGGAAACCAAACCAAGCTAGAATCCTTGGTGACATAAAATGTGGTGACTAAACACTCAGGCTTTGGTATAACATGCTCAGAGACTGGAGTCTCTGTTTTACCAATATCTGCTTTGTGATTTGGGCCAGTTTGCTTAAGTTCATTGAACCTCAGTCTCCTTATAGGCAACGAGGTATAACAGTGCTTACTTCATGGGGATGTAGGTACAGCTGAGATAATGTGCTTGAGGAAGGTGTGTCCAAGTGTTCACTTCATCTTTCTTGATCCTATCTGACCGCCCTAATTTCAAACTCATGTGTCCAGTGAGGTACCTGAAACACATCTCCCTTTTGGTGTCGAGTTTGGGTCATTATCTACGTTTTGTGTAGGGTAATTAAGCATCTGCTTTTTACCATGCACTATGTTAGAACTTTACAACTGTTGTATGGATAAAAGTTTTCACTGCCAATAGACCGTGTGTGCTACCCAATACTCGTAGCAATTACAGTTGTTGATGTCATGAGCAACTCAAAAATTTCAATGGCTTGACATATACAGCTTTATTTATCATTCACATTACAACCCAAGAGTTTGAGAGTTCAGTAGAAATTCTTCTATGTGGTGATTTGTGGATCTCCCTGTGTTTAAGGCCGTTCTTTCATTGCTATAAAGAAATACCTGAGGCTGGGTAATTTATGAAGAATAGAGGTTTAATTGGTCATGATTCTGCAGGCTATACAGGGAGCATGGTGCTGGCATCTGCTTGGCTTCTGGTGAGCCTCGGGGAGCTTTCAATCATGACAGAAGGTGAAAGGGGAAGCTGGCATCTCATATGGCCAGAGCAGGAACAAGAGAGAGAATGGAGGACTTGGGCCACATTCTTAAACAACCAGATTTCACAAGAACCCACTATTCCAAGGACAACCCCAAACCATGAGGGATCCTCCCCATGATCCAATCACCTGCCACTAGGTCCCACTTCCAACACTGAGGATTACAATTCAACAAGAGTTTTCACAGATTTCACATTCAACATGACATTTGATATTCAGACTATATCACCATGCCACCCATTTTGCAGTTCCATCATCTTATAGGGCCTCCCCAAGTTCTCAGCTGAGGCTTCGCTGCATTCAGCCAACCAACAGGCAAAGAAAAAAAAAGGACAAGAGCCAGGAGGTCTCACCTCCAGGCCTGAAGGAAGTGGTGTACCTCATTTTCATGGACATTCTAGACAGAAAGGGAGAAAAAAAGATTTAGCCTCCCTGCATTCCTGCAAAAGAGCTGCATATTGCACAAGACAATTAAAACTGAATCAGGCTGAAAATAATATTGGCTGTAACACAATAAAGAATTGGAATCCTTTGTATGCTTTACCTTGACTGGGGGCTCATGAAAAAATTTTAATTCAGTTACCAAAAATAAAGATTGATCTTTCTTGCAGGTCTGAATCACAGTGTGGAAATTTTAACCCTCTGTGCTGCACTGTATTTCTAGAACCTCAAAATGAACCTGTGAGGTATGTATTATTAGACACATGAGGACATTGGGTATCAAAAGTTTAGGAGAAAACTATATGGGTAGCATTGAGCATGACCAGCACTAAACCCAAGAGAGTCTATCAACTGTCCATATTTGTTCCAACTACTCCATACTATTCTCAATTATTAAAAGTAATTTACAAAAATAAATCAGGCTATTAATCAATAGTTCCCGTTTGGTTTGCAGAAGCAGCACCTTTATCATTTGAGTGTATTAATTAGACTTTAGGAAGAAAGTTCCACAATCTTTTTACCTGAATCCTCAAGCCTGGCCCCTGACTCTCATCTACTGGTACCATCAATTCCCTCTTGGGCTTTGAGAGAGGAAAAGGCTCATGTTGCTGACAATCTGAAGAGTGAACTTCTAGGAAAATGAAGCTTCTGACCTAGGATTTCAAGAGGAGACAAGGAGCAGATGACAGATTGGAAGAAGAACCAATTGGTATAGTTTTCGAGAGTGCTCAAAACATCAAATGTGTACCCATAAGCCACAAAATTATAAGGCTATCAAGATGTTAATTAGCTACGTTTATGTTGGTGAATATTATAAAGTTTATTGTTCAATCCGGACTGGGGATCCCTGGGTTAAACAAAATAAAACAGATTTCCAATACTGTAGCTCTTCAATAAATTGTGTAAACTGACAATATTCAAGAGGTAAATGACACAGCATTTTTCAGAACTATTTGGCTATTGGACCATTGTATCTACAGATCATTTCTTGGGGTTCCTAGACCACCCACGTGTCCCCATGGTCTCCAGGCTGTGCTGTGATCCCAGCTTTTGCAGATGACAGTGAGAAAAACCCAGAGAAGTTTGCCCTGATTGTACCAGCAACCCAGACATGATGAAGATCTCTGCTATAACCCCTGGAAAACACAAGCCAAGAAAACCTAGGTAAACACTTCAACATTTTGAGAGGAATCATAATACAGTATGATTTTCACACTGATTGCTCTGTAAAAATTCAGAACCTGAAATGCTTTGAGTAGTATATACTCAGCATTTCTTCCAAGCAACTTGCTGCTACTTCAGTGGGAAAACTAGTCATAATAATTCAGCTAATTCGTCGCTAAGCTAATTACTCTGTGCATTTTTAAAAACCTGCTTATTTTTCTCTCCTTTGTTAGAGAGAAAAAGTAGTGTACAGTTACAGAGCATCGCTGGATCTGTCTTAATCCAACAATGGTAAAGTGACTTGGAAGTCTTATGATATTGCAATTTCTAAGCTATACATTTTTACTATCAAGTCAAAAATGGTCATTTTGAACCTACATAGTTTATTAGCTCTTAAGTTACAACTTCTATTGCAACTTTAACCTTTATGAATGCCAAAGTTTTATATCCTTAGGTTGAATCTTACACATATAATTTGTTTTATGGATTCTGTTCTATCTGGTTGTCTCATTTACAAAACACACTACCACCTCCCCTCAATGGGGTCTAAAGTTAAAAATACACATGCAATGGTTTCCTCTTAAGAAGCAGACCTGCAATGAAATGGAGAAATGCAATTGCTTTCTTGGTTTTCCTCACACAAAACGTGAGAGATATGCAGAGATAGTTCAAAGTCCTTGGAACTACAATCCCTATTCCACGATGTCTAGAAGATTTATGGAACTGGAAGTTCTCTGCTCAGGTTTCCTGGAAGCCTCTGTTCTATGTGATCAGGAGAGAAGGAAATATAAATTCTGTATACTTCTTCCGTTATTAAGTGATGTGGGTGCCGTCTGGCAAATTGTATCCTAGCAGCATCCGCCTCTTCTTTTTAAGGCTGAGGCTGGAAAATCTCAAACTGAACTTCCAGCCCATGAGGTGCCAAAGAACATTTGCAAATGATTTGTAAATAGCACTTTGGCGGAGAAAGTTTCTAAAGAGACGCAAATTCAATCTAACAAGTATGTCTTTGTGCTCAAGTCTTTCTCAGGAGCTGTACCAGGGGCTGTAGGGGCTGCAGAAGGTGATGATGAAGGTGAGACATTGGCCTTGTCATTGTAGCACTCAGAATCTAGTGGCAGGAACAGGACTTAGCGTGAGGAATAACTGGAACTCAGCACAAATGCTCAGAAGTGTGGCGTCGACCAATGCTCAGTGAAGGAGGAGGGAGTCCACGCACACCGGGTCTGGGGAAGTTGATGGTGGGCACAGCTTGGCAGAAAGGAGATGCGAGCATTATCTCCCAGTGAGCACAGACTCACAGACAAGAAAGGGCATGGCGTGACCATCTCCTACTATTGACTGTTCCTGGAACCCTATCAGTAATGCCCGCTCTAGACACAAACCTCACAAAACACCATGTCAACACTCACTCATGCAGCTCATACTTTATTTGCAAAGGTTGACACGAAGGATTGTATTCTCCAGGGTCCTAAGGAAAGACACCTATGGGCCTCCTGTAAAACACAGGGGAATGAGACATCAGGCAGCCCAGTGGTCTCCACGTGTACTGATCCCTATATTGCTGTTTTACCAGTATCACAGCCCCTTAGGGAGGGGGTTCCAGTAACAGGGAAACTAGCAAAGACTGTCTCCTATCCCAGGGAATCTCCCTCCCATCTGATGACATGCAGAAAATCCCCCCTCCCTTGAAGGGCCCGCCAGTCTCTGCTTGCCACGTTTGAAAATTAATCTTGTGACTGAGTGAATAAACCAAGGAACAAATGAAGGGACACAAAAGAGCTATTTTCTCTGCTGAGAGCATGGGACTCTGCAGTCCTTTTGTTAGAGAGGGAAGCTTCGTCCCATGTGATTTCACTAAGCCCTTGCCCCAGGATCCTTCCTCTCCCGCCTCCTGCACACAAAACCCCTTTTTCCCAGGGGAGCCAAACCAAAGAACCCCACATATTCTGAAGCCCCAGGTGTAGTTTCACAGCCATACCAAGCAAAGAGCCTTTGGAAGCAGTAGCCCTGAGAAACCAGACCAGACTCTTCTCGAAGCATATTTGCCTCCTTTGGTCTCCAAAGATTGATTTCCACTTTGAAAGGAGTCATTTTTAAAACTTCAGTTTGGTCAGGAGGGGTTCTGACCTCCACCTGGTATAGGACAACAGCGGGTGGGGCGGCCACAGAAAAGGCACAATGTAGTTCCTTGGGGAGTGCTCACCCGTCTCCATCCCCTCTCTCCCTCCCCCTTCTCTTCCTTCTCTCTTCTCCATCCCTCTTCTTTCTTCTCTCTCTCCCCAACTCATCTGCCTCTCCCCCACCCCCAATCTTTTCTCTTTCTCTCTCTCGCTCATGCGCGCACGCGCTCCCCCCTCCCCCTCTCCCTCCCTCTCTCTCTCTCTCTCTCTCTCTCTCTCTCTCTCTCTCTCTCTCTCTCTCTCTCTCTCTCTCGGCCCTGCCATGCAGCAGGGGTCACTGTGCACCAGCGGGAGGAGCCCGCTCACAGCTCCATGGAGGATCAGCATCAGGCTGAACTCCCAGTCCTGGCCTTGCCAGCAGACAGGAGGCCAAGGCCAGGCCACCATGCTGGTGCTGTCTGTCTCCCTGTGCCTCCAGAGGTAATTACCTTTGCAGAAAAGGGACTACAAAAATAATCCTGGAGGTATCATGTGAGACAGTTAAGACAGAGGGCTCTGCAGCCTGAGCACGCGTCTGATCATAGAGGTAAACTAACCTGAAATAAGTAAAACTCATCCTCAGTCACTCACAAAGCGCCCCCTGATACCTGCTGTGACATCCTAATCCACACCGTGTCCCGACCATTCTTTCTCGAATTTGGTCTCGGCCGTATCAGCTCCTTCTAAGGCAAGGATTCCCTTCCATGAGGGTCCCAGCCCCCAAGACCATGCACCGCAAGGCTGGGAGGGCCCTCAGAGGCGAGCATCTGCCCAGCAGTTTTGGCCCTGGGTTCCTGAGGGACCCCGAGCCCTGGGTCTCGGGAGCTTCTGAGGTTGGAGTCAGCCAGGTCTCTGCAAGAGATTGATTCATGTGAATTTGAGTTCCCTAAGACTTCATTTTTTAAGCCCCCTTCTGTTCACGCAAAACAAAACAAAGCAAAAATTGAAAAACACTACTCTAGCTCAGCAATTTTCCATGTGGATAGAAGTTTTAGGGAGTTCGGTGCCCTTCCCATTATCACCCAGCCTGTGCTGGCCACCTGGTCCATCAAGGTGGTGGGGAGTGGGCCACGTGGAGTGAACTCAGGAGAGGAAAATCAAACAGAATCGTGGCCCAGGAGTGCACAGAGGAGCAGAGAGCCAGGTTAGACGCTGAGACGTGGGTGCTTCTGGCCTCCTCGGGGCAGGCCACCCTCCACCGGCACCTAGCCCATACCCTCTCCGCACTTCCGCCAGTCCTCCTGCCATTATATTTGCCATCCACTGGGTGTCCCGAAAGCAATGACTGTGGACACGGTGCAGAGATGCTCATGAAGAGGTTCTGAGTGATACAGGCTTCTGCCTGAGCAGGATCTCAGCTGCTGGAAGCCCCAATGAGAGGAGTTCTAATGGGCAAGGTAAATTATTTTCTCTTCTGCTGAAGCACAATTTTCTATTCATTTCCTCCTCTTGATATGAACAATAGGATAAAAAGAGAGGAGGGGGAAAGCAAGGGGGAGAAGGGAATGGAAAATACTTAGATTTTTAATGGAGGCTCATTTTGGTAAAGTAACCCAGTGTCCCCGTGGACCTCGGGAATTAAATGCTGTCACTCAGGTCTGAAAGCAGAGTCATCCAGTTTGCAGACACCTGTCATAATTAAACTAATGGCTCTGAAAATGTGCCTTGATATGAAATCTATCTTCCACTGAGGAGCAGAGCTGATTAAAACCGCTGTTTGACAGTTAATGATGAACCTCTCACCGACTGGGCTCTGTGACCGGGACCGGCTGGTTGGTTCTATCCTCTGTCCCTGCTTCCATCAGAGACCCACCCTTTCCTTCTCCCTCCACCCAAGGGCAGCACAATCCCCAGGCCCGTCCTTCCCTTTCTTCTAGAAACTGAGGATCCTCTCTGCACTCTCACCTCACATTACGCCCCTCTCCATTAACGGGAAAACAGAGATTCTCTGTGGAAAGGTTGTCTTTTCAGTGAGCACTGAGTTGTTGTGTGGCCTTCAGGATGCATTGCTAGGCAAATTGTCTGTGGCAGTAGCAGAGGATAGAGGCCCCACCCTGACTTCTAGTATCTTCTCCAGAAAACTGAGAGGCTATCTATAGGAGAGGCTGAGCTCTGTCCTGTCTTAGAGTAGGAGGGTCAGAAGTTACAATGTTGCAGGGTTGACTATCTTTCCCTCTAATCAGGTTTTGGGACTGATGTTCAGAGAAAGTGGTTTACAAACAGAACTGTCCTTTGGGAAAGCAACATAGTCTAAACAGATTACTTGGAAATGTAATGATGTTGCCTATTTGTACAACAGCTATTCTCTCTCACCAGTGAGAGACCTTTGATACCAGATTCCTCAGAGGGAGATGTTAGGAGAAAATAGACCCAGCCCCTTCTGCCCTCTGGTCTTTAGTGTCTCTTACAAAAATGTGAACCTATGAAATTTCCTCAAAGGGCTTTTCTGAAGGCCACAGTCTAGAATTTTGTCCCAAAAGGAGGCTGTAGTACTTTTTAATGAAGTGTCGTTCACATTTCAGGTCATTTATCACTACCAGGGACACTGAGTTTACAACCTTCCTCCCCTCAACACAGGATGGAGATTCTCAAGAACTGGTTGACCTCAGTATTTCCTCTCTTCTGGTCCTCCAGAGCTCAATGACCAAACAGAAATCCACGGTATATCTTCCTGCTTTATCCTGGCGTGATATTCAAGATCCTTCAGAAGACATTTGTGCTCTGTGCCCTATCCTTGGCTCTTCCACACACCCATTAAAACCCACAACCTTCGTCTTCAAGCTAAGGGCTTCCCTGCCTGGGGTCCTGCAAGTGTTTGCTATGCCTCTGGGTCTGCTGAGATCCTGAGGGTGGCTGGAGACAGTAACAAGGGAGAAGAGAGCTCCATCCTCTCCAAGCCGCCCTGTTCAAAACTTGAGCAACTCACCGAGCAACAACTCCTAATTAATCCATCAGCAAACAATCTAAGTAATTAGAGTAATTAGAGTCCCCCCAATTACCTCCACATTGTACCTAAGTCTCTGCTGATGGCTTGCTTAATTGTTTGATTGACTGATTTATAGTGTTTTATTTTTTACAGAACACTCTTAAACATTTCCTTGGATTCTTACATCACCCCAGTCAGATAAGTATTTCCCATTTTATAAATGAGGAAGTGACGAGGTAAAGTGGCACAGGACCAGTTAGTGGAAGATCGGGGACTGGAACTCAGCTTGGCTGACTCCCTGTGGGGGGTTATTCTCAGATTTCTGAGGCCCCAAATGAACTTGAGCTGGGTACCAAGTTTTTTATAAGTATTTATAAAGTTTTATAGTATTAAAATTTTTATGACCACTAATCTCCAAAACATAGAGCAGATTTCCAACAATCTTTCCACCACAGATCCATATTCCAGAGAATATTTTTTCCAACTTGTTTCTATGTGAATTTGCATGTTGGACTTTTTAAAATTCCAATTTTCCTCTGTCCTCTACAGGCAGAGTTTGGAGGTGTTCAGAGTTTTACTTTCTTTTTCCTTATCCGCCACTTCATCACTATTTTCTGCTCCTATAAAAAATTCATGATGGATTGAAGCTGATGCCTGTTAAATTGATCATTCAAATTGTGTGAGTGTGTGTGTTGGGGTGTGCGTGTGTGTGTTTGCACACACGCGGGCGCACGCGCGTAGGGAGAGAGAGAAAAGAGAAAGAGAGAATGAGAGAGCTGCAAAAGCCAGGCAAAGAACGTGAAATCTACAAAGTGGAAGATACAGAGGGGAAGCAGAGACTCAGAAGGAAAGTAAATGAGGCTAAAGGGAGAAAATCGGGGAGAGAAGAGAAACTGGATGACAGAAGGAAAGACAAAGATGGAAAATTAAGAAGAAAGCTCTGCGTTCCTCTGGCTTCCCACAGACACCCTGAGGTCAGACGCCTTCCTTGCATAACATCCACACATGCAAACGCATGCGTGCGCGCACACACACACACACACACACACACACACCCGAGGCTGTCATATTTTAGAACACCATTAGGAAAGTGACACCCAGCTGAAGGAGTCCCCTGTCCAGTGACCCAGGCCAACACTCCTGTCTGACCCCTCCCCTCCGAAGGCCGATCCTCCCATCTTGAGTGACAGAGGTTCCCTCTCTGATCGCAGTGGAGCCTCTAATTGTGCTGAGCAGCGATGCCAGGGATGCCCGGGCAGCCTCATGTCTCTCGCTATCATTAGCTTTCTTACCAGGCTCTGAAGCCTTCCGCTGCCACAACAGTAATTACCAAGAGATTAGGCAGGCATTAAGCACTCCTTAATTTGACACATTGCAATGATCTCCATTCAGCCTTTCTGCTCGAATAACTCTCAACAAATATTTCGGAGGCTACCAAAATAAACAGAAGCACTGTGTTTGCACAGCTGAGGCCTCCTTCCTCCTTCTCTAAATGCCATCAATTCCAGGTAGGGGGTGAGGTGGGGGACAGGAGGGGATGGGTGGGTAGGGTGCAGAGGGAGGGGGCCGAGGAGAGGTGGCACCACCTGCTGGGTCCTAATATGGCCTGAAAAACCCAAGTCCATACAGCGGGAAGCAATCAGTAAAACACTAACATATGGCCAGCTACGACTGATGGCGATTTAATAGGGCCCATTTTTTAAGCAAGTCGTTATACAAGAACATAATAAAAAGACATCAGTATTTATATAAAAACCACCACATTAGGAAAAAATAATAATTACAGTGAAAGGAGTTATGTTGTTGTTGCTGGGTTTTTTTAGTGGGTTGTTAGCTCAGACATTATTCATTAGGTAATACAATGGGAAAACCTCTGTTAATATGGCAATAAATCCCAGTGGGGCCATCTCATGGCAGATAGGATCATTTGGCAATTACAATGCACTGGAAGTCCAATATTCCCTTTCATGCATTTGTTCCCTTTTCCTGCACCCCCAAACATTTATGCATACATCCCTTCCTCAACTAACCTAGATTGGGAGTCCCTGGAAGGGCAGAGTAGGATGGTACAGCATCCAGGAGTCTCCACGTCCCTCTGAGGCAAGACGCAGGACAGAGAAAATATCCATGCAAAATAGGGATGAACTATCAGAGAAGAGAGTTCTTACCAGGCTCAGTATTGCCAGAAATCCAGTCATGGATATAAATGTTTGTGGGAGGAACATGGGTCTGATTAACAGTGTTATTAGTTGAGAAAGAAGTTCAAGAACCATTAATAAAATAATCACGATTCTTTCATCATAGAAAGATGAGGAAGGCTGGAGTTAGAAACTGAAATCAAAGTAATTTTAATTGGGCATTTCCCACCCCTGAGAGACATGTCTGCCACCCACATAGCCCTCAGCAACAGCGGCCCTGATCTTGGTAATGTCAGGGATCTCTGGTCAGCAACTGGGTCCAGGAGGCCATCATGGACATATAGAGTTCTTGTCTTCCATGCCAGGAGTTTAGCTGCTAAGAAAGGAGAAATGTGACTCAGGGTAGCCTGGATTCTTTTTTCCCTCCTGGAGGGACATCAGCATTAAACATTTTTACAGGTGACAATGAAAAGCCATAGGATAGATAGGGTAAGAGGTTCCCATTTATAACTGTAATGGGGCATGTGGGCTCTACTGTATGCCTCTTCCTCAGAGCTCTTCAACCAAGGATGATGGTTACTCAACACTTAAATACTGCTTAAATATAAAGAGTAATATCTTAGATAATGAGACAGCCAAGTGACAAGGGCTCCCTGGCAGAACCTCCGACTGGTCTGTGCATCAAGAGGCATATGCACAGGGGTGGAGGCTCTGGAAGTTTCAGCCATTTGCAGAGGAGAGGAACCTGGCCTCTCCCGCTCCAGAGTGGTACCTAAGATTCAATCTATGAGGCAGCCAGCCAGCTAGCAGCACTCTCACTTTGCTGAGAGTCCCTGTTTCCCTTTTTTTCCTGGTCAACCAATAAACCATCGTTCTCACCCTTCAAAGTTTCTGCAAGCCTAATCTTTCACGGTCATGTGACAAGGACCCCATTTTTAACTGAACTAAGGAGAAAGTCCTACAATAAGAGATCAGCAAACTACGGCATGTGGGCCAAATTCAGCTCACAGCCTGTTTTCAAATTAAGTTTTATCAGAACACAGCCACACTCATTAGCTTACATATTGTCTATGACTGCTTTCTTACAATCATATGATAGAGTTTAGTGGTCACAACAGAGATAGTATGGTTGCAAAGCCTAAGGTATTTACTAACTGGCCCTTTACAGAAAAAGGTTGCTGACAGGTGGATGAATGAGTAAGTGGCTGAATGAATGAAAGCATGAACAATCTAGAATGAGAGTCTACGTTGAATGGGTTTATAATTGTGGGAATGATTTTACTCAGTAGTGCCAGTGGCCTCTAAAAATTTCTAAAGGAACATATCATGTCATAGGGAGCTGCTCTCCATTCTGTCATTTTAGTACTTTTTCCATGACTGACCAACACATAGATGGAAAGCTTCTCAGATTTTTAAATGATGGAAAGACAAATGTGGATAACAAGTATATTGGATATAGATTCAATATTCAAAATAATCTTCACAGGCTGGAACAAGGGACTGAGCCCAATCAAGCGAAGTATAAGGAGGCAAATGTAATGTTTTACGGTAAGGTCCCAAATGTCAACTTCTGAAATGCAGAACTGAATGGGAGTGGGGAGAGAAAAACATGCCTCAGCAGCAGCATTCATAAAATGACTTTTGGGGGTTGACAGACACAGCAACTCCATGGTGGATAAGGCTATCCCCAAAATAAACTTTATTCTCACGCTAAGATATTTTTACACAGAACAGGTAAGATAAATGTTACTTGTGTACTCACAGATAATATCTCCTCTGAGTACTCAGGCCATACCAGAAGTCTTTATTCCTACAGCAATAACAATAATATATTAAGTTGGTTAAAAAAAAAAGAAGTGTTTAAGCATGATGGCATGTTTAATTTGCATTATCTCTTTTATTTTTACATATTTTAGCCTCAAAATTTGAAGTGGGGGTTGTTATTGTCCCCATTTTATAGTGGAAAAAATTTGGAGAAGTAAGATCTCATAACTAGTATGTAGTGAGGCCAGGGATTAAACCTAGACCATTCATCTCCAGGTCCCTGACGTTCAGGTGCTCCTAATCACCGGGATGCCCATGTGCTTCGTACTCCCAACTCTGCAGCTGCCTTTTGGGGTAATCGTTGGAAAACCAAAGTGCCTCCCAAGGTGAGTTACCAAAGTGGCAAAGAAAAATTAAAAAATTGTTATATGCAAAAGAAGGTTGAAAGAGGTGAGACACTTAGAGTAGAGGAGGCTTGGGTTGTCCTTCAGCTGAATGCAAAAGCACTACTGAGCTAGCTGCAGCCCCTCCCCCTAAGCCAGATCACACCGACCTGTGCCTTCCAGCTCCTCACACTCATCAACAGGCAGCCATTGCTAGTGTGACTGGTCAGTGCAGCAGGCTAGGCTGGCTGCTTTCTAAAACCCCATCTAATTATCTGTAGGTTACAGAGTGTTTATTTCTCCCATAGGTCAGCATCACTGGAGGGGTGGTGGAGGCCCTTCCACTCAAAGCCCTTCAGAGGCCCAGCCTCCTTCTATCTGGAAGCTCCACTTTTCTCTTCAGAACCAGCATTTCTAGGACCTTGGAGCTTTCTGCATTCAATATGAAAAATGAAACACTGGCTCACACAGGGGAGGTTTTCAGAGGGCAGACCTGAAAATGGAGTCTTCACTTCCCCTCAGGTCCTATTGGCATGTTCATAACCAGTAGGGACCCTAGAACAGTGGACCAGCTGTGAGTCCTCAAGGAAGAGGAGAATGTGGGTGCTGCTGAATGCTAGACTTTCTTCCTACAATTAGAGCTTTGGGATATTGACTGGCCACAATCAATGGGCCATCAACCAGCACCAATACCATCCCTCAATTCCTAATAGTGGATACACACTGCGTGCAAGACACTCTGTTGAGATCCCCAGGGGTAAAATGACCAGTGAGTTACAGTCTTCATTTTCAGTGAACTAGAAAAGATATGCAAAAACATTTAACTATAATATTCAGCAGCGTGAATTAAATGCTCTAGGAGGATGAATTAAATGCTAATATTCAACAAGGTGAATTAAACACTCTAGCATTGGAGCACAAAAGGCAGAGTTTATTCTGATGAGAGAAATCAGAAAAGGTTTCAGGGCAGAGTCTCCACTAATGACTAGGAATTTAACAGGCAAAATTGCAAAGAGAAGAGCTTGTCGAGGAGAGAAAATAGCAGGAAAAAATGCACAAAGGCATAAAAGTGCTTGGTGTGTTCGGGGCCAAGCAACTGGTTTAATGTGACTTCATTACTGGGTATGTGAGTCATGTGGCAGATCACAGGCTGGACCAGGCTGAATCATGAATGCCGTGGTGGATTTTGGCTTTGCTATGAATGTATCGGAGAATGAAGGAGGGAGACATAGTCCAATTCTGACAATATATGAAGGTCAGATGAAGGTCAGCTGAAAGTCTGAAGGGCAGCAAGTCTCATTAGTTAGGTGTTGGAATAGCTCTGGTAGATGGTGGTGATGGTCTAGCCTAAGGCATTGACCAATGAACATCTGTCTTTGCCCTTGTCTAGCCCTTTCACAGCTTCCCAAAATGCAATCCAAACATTTGCAGTCAGTGGCATCCTTCATTTACCATTGATTCAAAAGGCAATATGTCAATATAGCCACACATTCACAACCAGTATTCAAACCTGTTAGCTAACTTTGAACACGGTCCCCCATAACGCATTCTACTAGGCAGCATCTACTAGGCCCTCACCTGGGAATAATTTAACCTCAAAATCTGCTTCTCTGCCACTTTTATTCATTATTTCTGGTCCCACTCGTTACTTCTCTATTGTTCCAATGGGGCTCATAAAAGCCACTTCCATTCTGTGTCCGAGGATAGAGGTGTCGGCAGCTCCTTTCAAAATCACTTGGGTTGTGAGGATTCTCCACAGTCCTCTTCTGTCTTGAGACTACAACTCTCTGGTGCTTTTCCAACCTCCTCAGACCTCAAAGACACAGTGATCAGAAAAGAGTCACCATGAATTTCCAGCCAAGCAGCTGGACTCCAGCCCTCATTCTATATAATGGATCTGATGCAGTGGTGCGGTGGTGTAGCCTGACACATGGCTCTCACTTCAGTCTCCCTGAAGACCCTCAAACTACATTCTTATTCTGTCCCTGACCCAAGAGTCTTTCCCAGATTCCCAGGGCTTGGCAGAGACCTTAAATGACCTGGGCATGGCCCTGCTCTGCCTTTGCTTTAGACAATTGGCCTCCAGGAAGGGGTACAGATGATGTGTATCCCCATGAACTGCCCCAATCCCTCCTTCAAGCTCTGCCTCCCTGCACTTTTCACAAACAGGATGGGTGAGCATGTCGCACCAACTTTCTCCTACAGCCAAGGATTTAGAAGCAGGAGAGAAGGGACAGAGTATGGGAACAGTTTGAATGGGCCTGATGGGGAGCGTCAGTGCTGCATGGGGAGATGGAAGGGCTGGCATTCCAAAGGTTTCTCTGTTGAGAGAGTTAGAAAACTGTGATCCAGGGGCAAGTCAAGGGAAAAATAACCAGGCATGGAGACACCTGTAATCCCAGCACTTTGGGATGCCAAGGCAGGAGGACCACTTGAGGCCAGGAGTTCAAGACCAGCCTTGCAACATAGGGAAATCTCATCTCTACACATAATTTTTTAAAATTAGTGAGATAGAGTGATTTCTGCCTGTAGTCTTAGCTACTTGGAAGGCTGAGATGGGGGGCATTGCTTGAGCACAGGAATTGGAGGCTGCCATGAGCTATGACTGTGCCACTGCACTCCAGCCTGGGTGACAGAGTGAAAATCTGTCAAAGTAAGAAAAGAAATGAAGAGAAGGGAAAAGAAAGGAAAGAAAAAGAGAAGGGAAGGGAAGGAAACAAAGAGAAGGGAAGGGAAAGAAATGAAAAAAGAAGCAGAGGGAAGAAAGGGAAAAGAAAAGGGGAGGGGAGAGGAGGGGAGGGAAATGGAGAGAAAGGGAGGGGGAGGGAGGACCAGAGAGGTCACAATACACAACAGGTATTTGGTTCTTTGGAAATGAATTGTATTGTTCAGGAAAATTATAAAGGAAGAAAGATCAGATCAGACCCATTGTGCAGAAGAGCTCAAGACAAGGCTAGAGAAAGAACAAGGAATTCAGGCATGCTTGGGTCCCAGTTCTGTGTCCTTGAAAAAATTATTTAAATTATCAAATATTTAACTTTCCCATCTGTAAAATGAGGAGAGGTGTGGAGGTAAGGAGGCTGCCTTTTTGAGGAGCTGTTAACGGGATAAGGGCTAAAGAATGTTTAATGCCAAGTCGGCATCTTTAGTATATGTATTCAGCTACAGAGAATCAATCTTGTAACTAGGAGAAGCTGTAGGTAGGCAGATTTCAGCCCCATAGACAGGAGGCCTTTCCAACTACTGCAGCTTCCAAACAATGAAATGGGATGCTTCTTTAGATAGTGAGTTCCATGTCACTGAATGTAACCAAACAAATGCAAGGTAGGCACATTCAGAGGATGCTGCTATAAGAATCTCTGCACTGAATCAAAAATTGGGGGAGATGAATCCAGAAATCTCTCCCTTCCTGGAGATCCTATGAATCTTGAGTTTGCACTTGCTCAGTAAGAGTGCAGGAGCCCAAACCCACTCAGACAAAAAAAATTGCCACTCATTGGTGCCTGGGAACTGAGATCTGAGTAACCAAGGACCAAAATGACAGGCGCCAAGGTTTCCCATTGTTCAATTCTGTGTCCAACTCTGATGGTTACATTCAATTCCTTCTCTGATGGTTCTTTTTATGGGGGGCGAGAGGGAGGGCAAATCACTCAGGGTTTGTTTTGCCATGCTCCGTAAGTGGAAAGGCTTGATATAAGCAAGCCCTGTGGGCTCCCAGAAAGGCCTCTGCCCTTAAATAGTAATGAGATCTATGGGTCTCCTTAACAAATGCATCTTCCCTGAGTTCTAAGTAAACTGTCTCCATTTACAGTGTCAATATCAACGTGGGGCCTTCCCTGCCTCTCAAGCAGCCTGAACAGATTGCAATTGGCTGCCATTCCTGATTCCTGTGCTCAGTAAGAGCTGTCAATGGGCATGTCAATAAGATACCAGGACTATTGATCAGCATAGGCATTTAGGGGTCACTGGTCGATGAGAACTCTTGCCAAGAGATGTAGAAAATGATAGCTTTCAGATAAAGGCAGCAAAGTGAGGTTCCCAAAGGAGAAATAATATAGCTCAATTTCCCCTGTCCTGCTGCTTGTCAATTTCCCTTGGTTTTCTTGAGGGGGGAGGAGCCAGCAAGGAGAGACAGGGAGGGAGAGAAAGCCAACTCAAGTGTTTGACTGAAAACATTCAGAGAATGAAAAATCAACAGCCACGATAAACCACACCACATCCCTCAGGCCACTGTCTGCATCCAAAGAACAAAGAGAAGACCAAAAGAGCCAGTGTTTCTGAAAGAGCTGGGCTCTGAGGGTGAGGATAATGAATCTTCTGCAGAAACGAGTTTTGATAGAATTCCCCAAATCAGCTGGGTAACTGTTTGCTAGCTTCAAACGCTCAGTCAAAGGGGTTCAGATCTTCACCCACAGGTCATTTGGTGTCTCAGGCTGATCTTTGTTTTGAGTGGAGGGGAAAGGCAGGTCCCCTTTGAGGGAATGCAACTTATAATAGTTTATCAGAAAACAAAATGTGTGTTATGGGCTGAATTCACACAGAAGCCCCCATAACCTCAGAATGTGACTGTATTTGGAAATAGAACCTCTAAAGAGAAAAGTTAAAATGAGGCCATTAGCATGGGACCTGGTCCACTCTGACCAGTGTCCTGTGAGTAGAGGAAATTTGGATATGCAAGGAGACACCAGGGATGTGTATGCAGAGAACAGGCCATGTGGGGACTGATGTGGATTGGCTGCGTCTGCACCCGAATCTCATCTTGAATGGTAGCTCCTATAATTTCCACGTGTTATAGGAAAGAACCATCATGGGGGAAGTTTCCTCCATACCAATCTCGTGGTAGTGAACAAATCTCACAAGATCTGATGGTTTTATAAGGGGAAGCCCCTTTCCCTTGGTTCTCATTCTTTCTTGCCACCACCACATAAGAAGTGCCTTTCACCTTCCACCATGATTGTGAGGCCTCCCAGCCATGTGGAACTGTGAGTCCATTAAACCTCTTTTTCCTTATAAATTCCCCAGTCTCGGGTATGTCTTTATCAGTAGTATGAAAACAGACTAATACACAGACGCAGCAAGAAGATGACCATAGGCAAGCCAAAAAGAAGGGCCTCAGAAGAAATCAAATCCACTGACACCTTGACCTTGGACTTCTAGCATCCAGAACTGTGGGAAAATAAATTTCTCGTGGTGAAACCACCTGTCTGTGATATTATTTTATGGCAGCCCTAGCAAACCACTTCAGCGTGTTAAAGCAATATGCTATGTGAGGCTGGGGAGAGGTGGCAGAGAGTTTAATTATTATTTTTGCCCATTCTGTGATCCCAGAATTTTTAGTATTTTCGCATTATTAAAAGATTGTTCACTTTATCAGTTTCAATCATGAACTGACTTAATTCAAATTAAATTACTGCCTTTACAGATAATTGATTTTCATGAAAATGTCCAGTATCCACGTGCACAAAACTTTCTAACTGTTCTTTGGTTTACCTAGTTCTAGGCATGACAGACAATTCTGGATACTGAATCTTCTCCTTTCAAGTAATTAAATAGTCAACAAAATGACAAAAAAATCGGTTTAGTGCCTACTTATCCATGATCAAAGTCCCTATAGAGCCTTTCAACTTTTTAATTGGGACACACCTGCACATGAAGAATAACTAACAATCCACACTTTGGCTTCCATCTTTGTCCATCCTCTCCTTTCTGAATGGAGCTTTTGTGACCTCATATACTACTTCTCAGAGAATGTTTCAGCCCTTTAATTCAAAGCCACGTCTCACTGCCTCTGAGACAGTGAGATTTATCTCAAGTCCTGGCAGTTAGACCTTGTACTTTAATTAAACCCTGAAAGTTGCTTAAAGCGATAATTCAGCATCTATGTCTGAAACTTTAAGAGATGTTATAGGAACAACAAGATGGAGATGCATTTCAATGAGGCTGAGCAGCATCACATTTCACTCCCTCATGGCTCTGTGTGTCAAAGGTCATTCGTTCATCATTTCAAAAGGTATTTATTGCCAGGTGAGAGATGATGGTGGCTTAAAAGTAAGGTAGAGGAAGAGCCAGTTGAATACATGCTTGATTTCAACTAATGACACTAAAATAACAGCCAAAAAAAGAGGCAGAACAATTCAGCAGATCCACAAAGAGAACTGGTGAAGCGGTCACAGCTGACAAGAAATGTCGACAAAATTTTGGAAGCAGAGAAGTAAACAAGTAAATGACAATTGAAATAGCAGACAATAGAAAGCTAAACTACATTGGCAGCAAGAGAGAAGCCTCAAGAACCAACCACTTCACAGCATAGTCCCAGAAGGCTCAGGAATTGGAGGCACCAAATACCTCTGCTGCAAGGGTGCAGGGCAGGGCTAGCCATATAAGGACTGGCTGAAAGTCTTTTAGAGAAGCAGTCCGGCTCACAGATGCCTTCTTCTACCCATGTAGCCAGGTGGCCCCCTCCTTGCTCCAGCAGGAGTTTAAAGGGTTACTCCATGCAGTGGTTTTCAAAGTGTGGGCCTGAGACCAGCAGGATTAGCATCACCTGGGAATTGGCTAGAAAGGTACGCTTTCAGGCCTCACCCCGGACCTGCTGAACCTAACACTCTGAAATGGGGCTCAGCAGTCTGTGTTTCAATAAGCCCTCCTTAGATAATTCTGATGCAGGCTAAAGTCTGAGAACTCCTGCTTAAAGTACAGATTGAGCCAGACAGGGTCTGACACCAAGGACAACAGCAATTGCTGAAAACACGATGAACCAATTGCTAAAGAGAGGAGAAATTGACACACAGAACATTAAGCCCTCCAGTGCACATCTCTGCTCCCAAAATGTTTGTGGCTGTTGTGATTTCCATGATTATGGTTTCTTCTAAATTGTCTTGAGGTCTCTCTTTCTTAAGAGTGGCCATAAGCCAAGACAGCCACTCTGTAGGAGAGTGCTGACAGAGGGGAAAGTTGGGTTTATGTGTGTATCAGATAAGACACAATAAGGAAGTGAAACTAAAGTGCATGAAACAGAAGTAATGTGTTACTCACAGGTCCCAGAGAGATTTGGTGGTGAAAGGAGGCCAAGGTGAAGTCTGGAGGCAGCAGGGAGCTCACCCAGCAAGCAAGTCAGTGAGCCTGCCGGGCGCCTTCATCAAAGCCTGTGGGTATTACTCTTCAGGCTTCCCCAAGGGGGCTGTGAATTGGCTAGTTTACAGAAAACACTCCAGAAAGGAAGGACAAACTTATTTACATAATCTGGTGTTGACCATTAGATTTTATTGTGGTCAGCAGCTTGGGTTTGGGGTCAATGAGATGAAGAACAAGAGGGCTATATCACAAACAATCACACAGGGAGGGCAAGTTTTAACTAGGCCAGGGGTGGCAGGGTAGAAATGGGTTTCAGATAACTTAGCCTAGAAATGGGTGCAGAGGCAGCAACTACATTAAACACATTTATGGCAATAGCCAAGCAGACTTGATTAAGGCAGGATACTTAAGGATTCTCCCCTGCGAAACTGATGGGCCTAAGAGAAAATATCTGTGGTTGGTGACATTAAGGGAGGGGAGAGGATCCCCAAATGAAATGGCTGATTGTGTCCTAGCCCAATCAGCCTACAAGCAAAGCTGCAAACTAAGAGGCCTCCTTCTGGTAAATAAAGCTTCCAAGCAACCCCACCTCCATTACAAACTGACATGCAATGATAGTCATCTAGTAAGAACTGTGGTGAACTCCTCACACATGGAAGACCAAAACAAAAACAAGCAAGCGAAACAGAAATAAGAAACTTGTTATAAATTAAGGTGATGCAGAGAAGAGGAGAAAATTTAAAAAGAAAATTAAAACTATAGTTAAGCATTTCAAAAGGATAGGAGAAGATGTTGCATTCATGAAACAGGAACAGGGAGCTCTTCAAAAATGAGGATGTTGAAATCAGTCCTCAGATCTTGACAAGACAGCAAACCAGCTCAGGTTGTTGACTCCGCCCTTCAGTATCAGCCTGAGAAATGAAAAACCCAGTGGTTCTCATTACTTCACACGCATGGGAATTCCTCGGAAGGCTTGTTAAGCAAAGATGCTGGGTCTCACCCTCCGTCAGCAGGAGGACATCAGGAAGGTGTGAAAGTGTCCTTGGGGTGAGGAGTGAGGAAAATAGAGGTTGACCATGCAGCTATTTCTGGGTATTTACTCTCCACCCAGGAATTCTGCATTCTGAGAATTTAAAGCAAAACCCTAGTCATTGAAAGTACCTAGTAAGAGTAGGGGCAATTTTGCATGACCAGCAATAATTCTGTAGGGTTTAACTCTCTTTATCATCTAAGGTTCATCACCTACTCTCTCTTTAAGCCCAGTGAGTAAGACACAGTCTACATGACATCAGTCCTTCCCCAAAAGGAAATATCCCCAAAGGAACTTGAGCCTACACAGTAGAATAACCTATAGACCAAGTCACTCGAGAAGTACAATCACTCAAAAGAGAGGCAACTAAATAAAAAATGTTTATCATCTAAAGCCAAATGAGTAGAGCAGACACATCAAGAATTTTAAATAGACTTACCAAATACACTTAGAGATACAAGGGAAGATATCAGTATTGTGAAACAAGAACAAGAAATCATAAAGAAAGGACCAAGTAGAAATAGAATAGATAATAATGGAAATAACGAATCAAGTATTTGGATCAATTTACATGATGGCTACAGCAGAAAAGTGAATTAAGGATTTGTCACATGTAGCAGAAGAACTTTTCCCGAAAGGAGCAAGAGATGGAAAACTTTTTTTAAAGTGAAGAAACATGTCTAAAAGAAGGGTTAATAACAGTAAATAGGAATGAGGGGATAATACAAGAAGAAAATCAATTTTTGAAGCAATAATAAAGATGTGAACCAGGCCAGGCTTGGTGGCTCACACCTGTAATCCCAGCACTTCGGTAGGCCAAGGCAGGCAGACCATGAGATCAAGATATTGAGATCATCCTGACCAAATGGTGAAAACCTGTCTCTACTAAAAATACAAAAAACTAGCTGGGTGTGGTGGCACATGCCTGTAGTCCCACCTACTTGGGAGGCTGAGACAGGAGGATCACTCGAACCTGGGAGAGGGAGGCTGTAGTAAGCTGAGATCATGCCACTGCACTCCAGGCTGGTGACAGAGAGAGACTCCATCCAAAAAAAAAAAAAAAATGTGTGAACCAAATTTTGTATTCTCAAAATGCCAAGTGTTACTGACAATGCAAAGCAATAGGAACTCAAAGCACTGGGAACCTGCTGGTGAGATATTATCTGGTTCAACTGCTTGGGGAAATACTTTGGCATTAAACATGCAAAACTAAAGTTAAATATGCACATAATCTACACCCTAGCAATTCCACCACTCGGCATTTGCCTTAGAAAAATTCTCAAACACATGAACCAAAGATAAGTAAAATAACATTTATGGCAGCACTATCCTTCATAGGAAAAATTCGGGAGAAAACCAAGTATCTATTGACAGTGCAATAAATAAATAAATTGTTGTATAATCATACACTGGTATATACAGCAATGAAAATAAATGAATTCTAGATTTAATTATTGACATGGATAGACCTCAAACACATAGTACTCTAAGCACATATTTAAAGAAAAAAATATTCTATTCATATCAAGGTCAAAATCAATCAAAACTAAATAATATATTGTTAAGCAATACCTATTAGGTGGGAAAAAGAACTACAAAAGCAAAAAATTGTCAGAACAAAATTCAAGACAGTGCTCATTTGCAGAGGAGACCAGGATGTGACAGGGAAATGCACCCAGGGTGCTTCTGAGTAGTTGGTGACGTTCTATTTTGTGATCCTGGCAGTGGGTCTCTGAGTGAGTTTTTTAAAAATTGTATTCAAACTTGCGTACATGTGTTTCATAAACATACCTATGTATGCTATATTTTTTAATAAAAAATTAAAATAATTAAAAATTTTCTAAAATTAAAGAAAGATGAAAGACATTGAATTCAAAGCAGGAGAAGTGGTGGAAGAGTTTAGCAAAGCAAATGGGAAATATGAAATAAGATGTAATAAATCCTAGTATAATAGTCCCTACTGTATGGGTTAAACTCACCAATTTAAATATTAGACATTTCATCGGGTTTTGAAGAGATCTAGCAACAAAAATATCTACAAGAAATATACTTAGAACAAAAATAATGGAAAGGTTAGAAATGTAAAAATTGAAAAAAATATAAAATACTCCCAAAACATAAGCCTCCAAAAAGCTGGGTTAATACTAGAAAAAGTGTAACTTAATATTGAAACAGAAAATCCTAAAGGTTAAAGTAAGATATCATATGTTCAACATTTTGAACATAAATACCTCTAACAATACAGTCTGAAAATATTCACATAAGCAACAACTGACATGAATTAGAGGAAGAGGTAAATCAAAAATAGCTATTGAAGATTCCAACAGGCCCTTCCCAGAAACAAATAGATCAAGGAGGCAAAGTAAATGAATGGAAATGTAAAGATCTGAACAACAAAACAATGTTTCAGCGCTTACAGAACTCTGCAAGTACATCCAGAACATTTATAAACCTAAATCGTATATTGGGTCATAAAGGAAACGTAATCGATTTTATAAAATCAGTCTTCTATCAAGTAAGCCTTTAAACCATCATGCAGTAAAATTTGGTATCACTAACCAAGCAATCTTTCTTAAAACTTTCAAATATTTGGAAATGAAGTTGTACATTACTAAATAATTATTGAGTTAAAAATTGATATAATCAACAAAATAAGAACTATTTGGAGCTAAATAATAAGAAAATCATGTCAAATTTATGATACAAAACTAATAGTTTTGGGAAGGAAATTTATAAATTTAAATACATTTATTAGAAACAAAGAAAGATTAAAAACAAATTAGCCAAGGATTAAAATTAATTATAAATAAGGAGTGGATTGAATCCAAAGAAAACCAAGAAAGAAAGTAACAAAAATAAATGTATTAGTCATGGTCTAGTCAGGAGAAATAAAAAACTGAGTACTTTGAACAAGGGATGTTTACTAAAAATAATTATTAGCTCTTTGCAAGGAATTACCTATTATGGTGGGGATAAGAAGAGACCTCTAAAGAATACTCCAGGTCTGAGGGAGAGTACCCAAGGAAGCAACAGAAATGGAAGGCTGGGATTCAGACCTCCTTAGAGTAAGGAGGTTGCAGTCTACCAGATGCCAGAGTTCTGGGCTTCCCTAGACCAGAGCTTGTCCCAGCCTGGCAGGCCAGGGTTGGCAGGCACAGAATCACAGGTCCAGATTGTCAAGCAGGAAATTCCTCATGAGGAGGCAAGAAAGCTGAAGCTAGCTGCCAGGAAACTGACCACTGAGATAACAACAAAACATGCAAAGATGCTGCCTGTGAGCGTGCTGCTAAACCACCTCTAGTTTATGTATGTCTTACTGAGGCTTCTAAAATACCTGGTACCCAGCAACGGTGGGTTGGATAAAGAAAATGTGATACAGATACACCATGGAATACTACGCAGCCATAAAAGAGAATGAAATCATGTCCTTGGAGGCTACATGGATGCAGGTGGAGAACACTATCCAAAGTGAATTAATCCAGTAATGAAACAAAACAAAACAAAAAAACAGTTACAGCTGTTCTCACTTATAAGTGGGAGCTAAACCCTGGGTACACACAGACATAAAGATGGAAACAACAGACACTGGAGACTCCAAAAGAAGGGAGGGAGAATGGATGGCAAGGGCCGAAAAATTTCCTCTTGAATACTATGTTCACTATTTGGATGACAGGATCAGCAGAGGCCCAAACCTCAGCATCACACAATAAACCCTTGAAACAAGCATCTACATGTACTCCCTGAACCTAAAATTAAAATTAATATTTCAAAAAGAATTTTAAAGAAATACTAAATGAATTTTAAAAATAAAATACTTTCCACTTTCTTACCCAAGATCTAGTCAGCATACTGCCATCAATGAACAATGCGACATTTTGTGGAATGCCAAGATAAGAACTCCGCAGATTATGTGTGGCAGAGAGCAGGAGAATTGACATAGCTCTGAGGCCACACTGTGAAGATACACTGTTGGCACTGCCAGGTAAAAGCAAACTGTGACTGATGGTCCCTTCAAATTGGTATGGAGAAAAAATAGCATGAGCCACATCAATTACTGCATACCAAATGCCAGCAGTTTTGCTGATTTGCTCCAGTAAAGACACAACAGAGCCAACAGCTGCATTTGAGCCACCTGAACCAGTTTATGACAGTCCACATTCTCCAAAACCGATCCAACTGCTGCATGGGCCAAACAGGTGAATTAAAGAGGAATGCAATAAGTACCACCATTCCTGTTTCTTTCAGTGCTTGGATAATGGTATAAATCTCTGAAATTTTCCCTAAAGATGCAATATTGCCTCTGATTTATTGGCTTGGTATGAAAGAGAAGTTCCAAGAGTTATTCATTTAGCCCTTCCAACCATGATGGCCCTCATCTGATGAGTCCAAGAGCCAATATGAGGATACTTCCAGTTTCTGAGTATAATCAGTCCTCACCATCCACGGGTTTGGCATCCATGTATTCAACCAACCATAGATAAAAAATATTCAGAAAAAAAATTGTGCTGAGCATAAACAGACTTTTTCTCTTGTCATTATTCTTTAGACATACAGTATAATAGCAACTATTTACATAGATGTTTGCATTGTATTAGGTATTATAAGTAATCTAGAGACAGTTCGAAGTATACGGGAGGATGTGCATAGGTTATCTGCAAATGCTACACCATTTTATCTCAGGGACTTGAGCTTCCGTGGTTTTCGGTATATCCAGGGGGTCCTGGATAAAGTCCTTCATAGATACTGAGCAAGGACTATATATAGTCTTACGCATATTACAGTTATACATTTAAGACTTGGGAAAATAACCCACCAGGTGGGTCTGTAGATGAACTAGTCCATAGATGTGAATAAAACTTTAGCTAAAGCTCCATCTATTACCTGATTACCATGGCCCCACTTTGACTAGTGAGTCATGGTCACATTTTGAGTACCCAATAATTAGTGTCCATTTATAGCCAGTGTCTAATAATCTCTGAAAGTTTGTGCAGTGCCTTTTTCCCAATGCATAGTCACTCTAGCCAATGGCCCTATGTCCTTTTGGATTAGGCTTGGAAGAAGATTTACAGCACCTACTTGTGAAAATCCAACAGGGTCCCTTCTCAAGTGTGCCCTTCACTGGAGAGATGCTGAGTCTGTGCATTGACTTAGGTCTGGAAACTGGTGATTTGAGTCAAGTTTTTGGCCAAAATTTTCTGTTATATAGATTAAAAAATACTCTAGGCAGCTGCCCATTGATTTCATTCTGTGGAACATTGCAATCAATTAGCTATCACCCAAGATCTCAGATGTGAAACTCAGACCTTGTTGAAGAGATTGTGAATACAACCCACTAGACTGTGGGGAGGTTTGCTGGGTTGCCCTGAGCCAGAGGTGGATCCAGAGTTACTGGGCAAACTGGTGATCAGGAATGTGCAGGACAGAAGTGGCAAGCAGGAAAACTCACACCACAGTGCCAGTGGCAATGCATGGTAGGCAAGACTCTGCTCACTGGAATGTTGTCAGTAGTGTCCTGGAAGCCACCCATGGGGGCTGCTGCTGAACTCATCACCTGAAAGGAAGGAAAGAAAAGGAGTACTTACACAACTCACAGGTAAAGTGCCTACAGAAGTGCCACCAAAACTTGCTAGGGGTGAGCTCCACTGAGGGTCCTGTACAACAGCTGAGTGACACAGAAGCCAGTGGGAAGAAACTTACCCTAGAACCAGGAAGAGAAGCCCCTTCCTCCTGCAGTGTCTCTTCAGCACTCTCCACTGACAAAGCTTACCATTATGTCAGCTGACAAGGAGAAAATGCTTCAATATCACAAGCAGGCCGTCCAAGGGGGATACTCACAAGTGTCTAAGTTTGAACTTGAACTGCCACCTAAGGAAAGTAATAAACAAAAGAGAGAAAATTAATGAACAAAAAGATGACTGTTTGACAAGATGAAACAATATATACGATATAAAGTGTTAAACAAGATTAAGACAGAGAGAAGATATGAAAAGAAATATTCTGAGAACAACAAAGAGATTTTATACATTTAAAATATAATTGTAGACATTTTAAAAATTAACTGAAGTGTTGGAACTAAACTTGAGAAAACTTTCCGGAAATTAGAACCAAAAGCAACGATATACAAAAGGGCTGGAAAGGCATAAGTTATTTCTAGCCCAGCGTGGGTTCCGGAAATTGTCCTGCCTGCTCTATTGGGCCCGTTCTCCCTGCATGGAATCATTTTATTCCTCACAAGTGCAGACCAGTACTAAGCCAGGCATCCCCTTAACATCATTCTGTGAATTCTGTTTGTTCCTATAGTCTGCTGGGTTCCCAGTTTGCCAGATGCCATTTCTTTTATTTTCTTGTTTTTGGTTGGTTGCATCTTCTTGTGGCCTTCTGTGGAATTGGGTTTTTTATTTGTTCATTTGGAGGCTGTTGTTTATTGTTTATTTGTTTTTTTAGATTGTGAATGTCTCAGAGTTGATAGCTGCGTTGGGCATTTAATTTCATCATTGTTAAGGCATTTTTGCTATTGCTATTTCCTACTTCCTGACTTTCAAATCTTTGTGTGTAACCTCTCCAGCTTGGGAGCTTCCCTTCATTCCAAGTGTTCTAACGTTTCACCATAATAGATATAATTGAGCACTTGGTAGATCCTTACACTCTGGAATGGCACATGCTTTCTTCCTGGGAACTTCTTTTGTATTATTTCTTTAATAATGTCTCCCTCTTTATTCTATATTTTCTCTTTCTGAACTTCTCAGAGAACGTGGCAGATCTGGTGAGATGTCAAAAGTGAGAAACTAAAGGAATGAGTGGAAAGTGCATTTCATGTAGGGGAAATAGCATAATTAAAGGATCAGAGGCCAGACCAGTGAGAGATTGGGTTGAGCTAGAGCTAAAGCTCTGTGGAATACAGCAGTGAAAAATTAAGATAAAGAGGTAGCTTGAAAATGGGAGGCTGAGACAGGAGAATCGCTTGAACCCAGGAGGTGGAGGTTGCAGTGAGCTGAGATCACACCATTGCACTGCAGCCTGGGCAACAGAGTAAGGCTCTTTCTTAAAAAAAAAAAAAAAAAAAAAAAAAAAAAAAAAAAAAAAAAAAAAAATCCACAACAAAAAAAAAAAAAAAAAAAAACAAAAAAAAAAAAAAAAAATTACAGCGGAATTTAAATGACAAATCAAAGAACTGAAACATTAATCTGAAGATAATGAGGTATTATTGAACACTTTCGATAGGAGACGGTAACAGATGCTGTTGGTGCTTCACAGAAACTTCCCAGGCCAGTGCACCCTTCCCCAACGTGATGTAGGTAAGACTGCCAATGGCTTACACTGGACTCTCCTGCAGAGGATTTCCTGTGCTTTTGGCAGGCATGGCTTGTGAACAGTGATGGACTGAAAGAAGTAATAGCCGGTCTTCCTGCCTCCGGATGGAATAACCTCTTTGGTGCAGTTAATGCACCAGAGCTCCCTATGCAATTAGACTGAGGCTAGACTCTTCCTGCAACCACATCTGTGCCTACCTTCTTCCCCTGTGCTCTCCTGTTTCCCTCATTCCCTGAGAGGCTTCTCCTGAGAGCACTTCCTCAGCAAATCACTTGCACAAGAATCGCTGTCTCAACCTCTGCCTCTACGAAACCTAACATGAGGCAGAGACATGGCATAATGAAAGTCACATAACAAGGAAATGACCCTAACGGTGTTATTGAGAACTGATTAAAGCAAGGAGACTTTGGGGTAAGGAAAGACAGTTAGAGGAGATGAGAGGTAAGAAGCAGAGAAATGAAGGGGAGAAGGCTGATAAGGTATCATCTCTGGACAGACTCCCCAGTTCTGATATAACATGGCAGATGAGGGAAAGGGAGGATGAAATAGGATGACACTGTGTCAAGTCTGGGTGGCTAGGAAGATGGCATGTATACAGACAGACATCCGGTAACCAGAGAATAATCACATTTGGAGAAAGCATTCCTGTACAGAACTTTCACAAGACCTAATATTTGCATAATACTTTGCAATTTACAGAGCTCTCAAATACATCATATTCTTTTTTTTTTTTAAATTTTTTTTGAGACAATGTCTTGCTCTGTTGCCCAGGCTGGAGTGCAATGGCACAATCTTGGGTCACTGCAACCTCCGCCTCCCAGGTTCAAGCAATTCTCTGCCTCAGCCTCCTGAGTAGCTGGGAGTACAGTCACCCACCATCATGCCCAGCTAATTTTTGTATTTTTGTAGAGAGGGGGTTTCACCATGTTGGCCAGGCTAGTCTTGAACTCCTGACCTCAGGTGATCCGCCCACCTCAGCCTCCCAAAGTGCTGGGATTACAGGTATGGGCCACCATGTCCAACCATCATCTCCTTTTTAAAAAATGTCTGTGTGAGATGGTATGGTAGGTGTTCCCAATTCTTTACTCCTTTCTTTTTTCTTGTGACTTTGAGGTGCTTTCCACTAGAATGAAGGGAGAATACATCCTCATGCCCATTGGCCTTGGCCATGTGACTTATTTTGTTCAATGCAATGTAAAGAAACATGACATGGGCAGAGGCATCTCTATGTGCGTTTGTGATTTGTTTTGGCTCTCCTGCTTTCTCCATCCACCTTCAGAGGAACATGCCCCATGTAGCTGCTGATCCAAGGAGAATGAAAAGACATGTAGAGCAGACCTAAATCCAACCCACAGCCTGGAGTTACATGTGGCTGATCGTATTTAAGTCGTATCTAAGCCCAGTAGAACCACAAGTGCCTGTAATTGACATATAAATGCCTCTAAGTGTAAGCTACTGTTAGGGGAATGTTTATCATGCAACACCATTGCAACAATGATACACTTAGGCAAACAGATATTTTTAAGCTGAAGCAGCTGAGATAAAGTGAGGTTAAAAATTTTCCCAAGTTCACAGCTCAAAGGAGAGAGTTGACTATGTTCTTCTCTATCTACTCAACAGAAAGACTCTGTAAATGTTGACACATTTCACAGCTTAGAAGTCCAGCATTCAAAGGACTAATTTTTAAATGCTTTTTAAAAAATTAAGTACTGAGTTTGCTAATAATCTAAGAAATGCATGTTTTCATATATGCTGCCTATTAAGTCTGTTCATATCATATCAGCAAACATCATGTCGTCTTGGAGAGGTTCCTAGTTTTTCCTGTGAAATGTTTTTCAACGCCTGAGTGAATCAAAATGAATGTAAATGAGGTTTATTAAGTCAATCCCACATGGTGCTGTATTGTCAGCATTTGTAGGGCTGTGACAGGTTAGTTATTGCAGTTTGAAGGAAATGTCACCAACATAGCAGTCTGCAGAATTAACTTAAAAATATATATGTATAAAATTTCTCAGGATTTTCTACCCTTTCAAGAATCATCTCCTTAGGAGGTGACAGGTCACAAAGAGAAGCTGGGGTTTGCTCATTCAAGAGTCACTCTCTTGCTACATGACACCTGAGGCCAAGTGTCAGAGGCTACAGGTAACCACCCAGGATTCCGAGAGCTGCTGTTAATGGACTGTGAAGAGGAAGTAAAATGAGGGTGATTGGAGTTGACAAGAAGTGACAGGGGCCAGTGGCAGCAGCACCAAGTGCCCTCTGCACCCTGAATGAGCGTCAGACTGTTTTGAGGGCAAAGTTGGACAAGAAGCAAGAGGAAAAGAAAGACAAGTGAAGCTCAGGGTGCTGAGCTGCAGAATGATGAGTGTGATTAACTTCAAGGAGGATGGGAGTCCAGAAGCAATGATGTCATTCCTTCACTAACATATCCTGTGCTCGCCTAGGGTGGTCCTTGGGAACAGGCTGGATGGGCAGTCAGTTAGGTGACTTGATTTGAGAAGAGTCAGGAGGGCTCTCCCTCTCAAAATCATCATGACCAATCAATGCATTTGAGTTCTGGGGGACTATCCTTCAGGTCCAGGAGGCTTCTCATTTATAAGAGGTTACCTCTTACATGCAACAACTCCTTGAGAAAGGTTAACATGTTGAGCCTTTATTCATGAGCCTTACTGGGAAAAAAATATATATCTTTTCACAAGACCCTCAGGCCCTCATAGCAGGGATAACACTTGGCGCCCAGTACTTGAGTAGAGCCAGCCAGTGGAAGAAAAAGGCACTGGAAGAAAATGTGAGGCTGGCTGGAAACAGATGTTTCTGACTTCACAGTTTTTTCAACTAACATTATTTAAATTTTGTGCCCGTGCAAGATAATCAGTCCCAACTTGGATCAGTGTAGGGTCTTTCTCCACCACCAGTTGTGGCTGCATGTGGAAGAGCTATCTTCCCTCTTCCATTCTTCTTTGTTAATATAAAGCATGAGAACCACAGGGTTTGGGGATCCTCTTGTTAATTCCTGCTTTTACATTAGAGAAAAAGAATATCAGAAAAGCGAATTTGTAACCACACCCAATAAGATACTACATGGACAAGACTTCAAAACCCTATGTCATCTCTACTACTCTGAATTCTCCATATAGCCCCCTACATCCAATCTGTTTATTTTGACCACTATGGTAGTCAGACAAGCATTTATTAAATGATATTGAAAAGCAGCATGTATCTACATGCCTTTCTGTACAAAATGAGCCTAGATCATCTGTCCATCCATTCATTCATTCATTCAGCAAACATTTGTTGGCCAAGTTTGTCCCTGACTCCTGGGGCCTCAGAGACTAAGAAGCCCAAATTGGACAAAATCCTTGGCAACTTAAATGTGAATAACATCACATAAATAAAAGGAACAAGCCTTCATTCTGAGGATTCATTTTATTAAGTAGGGATGGGCAGTCAGTCCGTTAGGTAAATTAGGTGACTTGATTTGTGAAGAATCAATTTTTTTTGCAAACTTTATATTAATTTTATATGTAAGTATACATGTCATATAAAATATTCATCTCATAATTTTAAAGATAAATAATTACATATATATGTATATATGTAATGTTTCAATTTAGTTTATCGATTATCATTAATCCTTTTGGTCCCTGAACCTGCCTTTGTTTCCTCTTCTAAGGCTTGATGCAGAATATAACTGCCCGTGGAGGGTGGGAGGCAAGAAATTATGGGTGCTATGGAGACCCAGTTTCAATTATCTTTGATGATGTTGACAGGCATTCAGCACTGTGAATATATTGTTCAAACACAAATGAGAAAATAGACTATATAAGCAATCTTTATGAGGTTTTTCCACACAAAGTGTATTACATATCTGTATAGATTTAACTACTAACAAGCTACATCCAAGGAACTTCACTACTACAAATCTTCAGAGGTATCCAGCTTCCAATTTCCACTCTTTAAAATATTTATCCATTGTACTCCTAGATTTCCAGGTGCCAACATGGAGGGAAATAGGGAGAGCCTCAGTGGACACAGCAGAGTCAGGGAGGAATCATCCCCTCCTCAGCAAGCAGGTGAAACCCAAACAACCCATAGTTCTTTGCTAAGTCATCTAGGAAACAGCCAACCCATCATTGTATAAATAAAACAACTAATTCAGAACTCTGAAAGGCCAGGAATCTGTAAACCTGTCAATTGTTGAAGTTCACTGGAGTGGAAAGAACATGAATAGCCCCTGCACCAAAGAGAGAATAAGAAGACGTGCTCTTGTGAGGACCAAATTCTGGATAAGAGCCATCTATACTCAGTGACTTGGAATTACGGGGTTTGAGGGCAGAACTGAACTGTAGCGTCTCCCTGTAAGAACGGGTTTCCAAGTGAAAATGCACAGCAAGCAAGAAATCCTTCAGGACTAAGCTCAAGAGGGACCCTAAGGCTAGAAGTGCGATTGGAAGTGCTACAGGTGACCCTGAGAATCCAGACGCAGATTCATTCTCTGGGAAAGAAGGTTAATGACGGAAAAGGATGGAGCCAAGGGCCGAGGAGCATCAGACATAAACGTTGACTAGAGGAAGAGCCGGTAGGAGTGTCCAAGAGTAGTGGATGATCCAGGAGAGCTTCTTATCATGAAGCTAAGGAAACCACACATGGTGCAGAGAAATGTCACTTGAGCAATTAATTTCAAATTCTTCCCAACCAAACATGTTTAGCAGTTCTCCTAATGGCATAAGAGGATACATTCGCATTTCAATCCTTTCTCAACAAAGACAGCCATGTTGTGGAAAGAGTCAGGAACCTGACTCCTCAGGGCTGGCTCCTGCTGTGACTGTGTCAGAGACCAGCTCTGAAACCTGAAGGAGGTTCCCCTAACATCTAGGCAGCAATGTTTCCTCCTCTAGAATCCCAGGCTGCTGTAGCTTTGACGAGGTAATGGATATAAAAGCATATGTAAAGTATCAGAGAAATCATATAGTTTTCAAAAACTGTAATTCTTAGAAAACTGACCAATATAGGCGTAAACAATAAAAAGGAAAAAAAAAGCTTGTGCCTGAACTGGTTCTGACTGCGATGCGCCTCTGATGCAAAATGCCTAGAGCTTATTCACCACTCACTACCAAACACCTTTTTGTTTGTATTTATTGTAAATGCTCTGCTTGTTTAGTTTATTTAATTCATATTTTAACACTTGAAAGCACAATATCAGGGATAAAATGGGATGGCCTGGGTGGAAAGACCATCAGAAGACTAGGAATTTGGGCATTGTAACTTGACCTATTTCTATCTCCCTCTTTCCCACTCTGTATTAGTTTTGAAAACTAGCTGCCCTGTTACCACCAGAGGTGGTGTGGAGACTGGGTTTGGAGCTTTTCCACAAGTCCCATCCCCAGAGCACTGTCATTATTTTACCTGTCTATCATCTCCCTGGAAAAGTCCCATTCACAATGCAATGTTATTTCCCCTGACTCAGAACTCACTCTATAGAAAAGCCCTTTCCCCAAAGTGTTTGTGGGGAAAACAAAAAAAAGCAATTGCTCACCATTTGCAACTGTTTTAGGGTGCAATACAAGTCGGGGAAACAAGAGCCTGGCCCCAAATTTAAAAGGAACATTTGGTAAATGAGGTGTCCTTAGTATTCTTTCCAAAGTGCTGACATATTCTTGGGGATCTACAATGCCACGTGCTGGGTTTTGCATATGCCCAGGAAAGACATAAGAGTTTTCTAATCTCTCCCCTCAGAAAGGATAGGAAGAGGAAGTTAAGGTTAAGGTAGAGTTGTAAGCTCCCTGAGTATTTAGGGTATATACCAAACCCAAAGAGATGTTCAGCAAAGCTCAGGGACATATTGGTTCAAGGCACTTAAGGAAATCTGTGGCCAATCATTAGCTGACTACTAAGATATGCTAACAGAAATTTTAGTGGCATTGTACCATAAGGAATATATACTTCACATAATTAGTCTAGAAAAGTTATTGAACAAACAGCAGCAACAACGAAAACAAAAACAGCAACAAAAACAAACACTGATGGGGTGAGATCTGATTTCCAGAATGGGCATATGTAAAATTTCCAGTTTATGAAGAAAGAAAATTATAAGACATCCAAAGAAACAAAAAAGTATGATGCATAGATAGTTTAAAAAGCACTCAATAGAAACTATCCCTCATGGGGGAGCAGAAGTTGACAATGACTCTAAATCAGGTAATATGCATATGTACAAAAGAACAAATGAAATCACCTAGAGAAGTAAAGCTTGACAATACTGTCATAGGAAATATCAATAAAGAAATTTAAATGACCAAAAACAAGAACCAAATAGAAATTTCACAGTTGAAAAGTACAAGTAAAATGCAAAATTTACTAGAGGAGCTCAACGGTAAATTTGAAGAAAGATGAAATAAAATTATCCTGACTGCTAAGGAAAAAGAAAAACAACAAAACAAGCAAAATGAAAAATCATAAACAGGACTTCAGAGATGTGTAGGATACTGCAGAGCATACAGATACGTGTGTAACAGGAGCACAGAGGCAGAAGAGGGAAAAAGGAGTCAAACAAACAAAAAACTGTTTGAATAAATAACAGCTAAAAACTAATGTGGCGGACAGCAATCTACACTTCCGAGAAGCTCAATAAAGTCTGAATCAAATAAGCTGGAAAAGATTCACACATAGGTATACCAGAGTCAAACTGTTCTAAGATAGAGACCAAGAGAGGATCTTGAAAGCACCAAGAGAAAAATGACTCCTTATATATATAAGGGATCCTCAATGATATTAACAGTTTGTTCTTACTGTGGATCTTAAAGTCAAACCAGTGAGGACATATTGAAAGAAAGAGCCATTAACCAAGAATTCTATATCCAGAAAAACTATTATTCAAAAGAAATTGAAAAATTAAGAGATCCTCATATAAAACATGAGAAAATTGGCCAGTAGCCTATCTACCCTACACAAAATATTAAAGGGATTCCTTCAAGCTAAAATGAAGGACACTTGAGATGGAAACTCAAGTCCAGATAAAAACGTAAAGAGCATCAGTAAATGCAACTTAATAGGCAAATATAAAAAGCAAGTGTAAATGTTTTTATAACATTCTACTTGTTCTGGTTTAAAAGACAGTGGCATAAGGCAACAATTACAAAAATATATTGATGGGGCTGATGATATAATTTGTATCACAATAATAGCACAAAGGAAGAGGGCAACAATGAAGCTATGTTGAAGCAAACTTCCTGTATATTGCTGAAATTAAGTTTGTATTAACCCCAAGTATATGTTTTAAGTTTAGATGTTTATTGTAATCTTCAGGACAATCATTAAAATAAAACCCCAAAAATATAATAAGTGAAACTACACAGCAACAGAAGTGGGGTACTAGAATATACTTAACACAAAAGAACGCAGTAATGGAGTAATGGAGGGACAAATTGTAAGACATATAAACAATAGCAAAATGGCAGACCTCATCTAAGGTAGAACCTTAAGTTCTGCCTCATCAGTAATTACATTAAATGTAAATGGATTAATGTGCCCAATAAAAATTAGAGATTAGCAAAATGGATTTAAAACAAGTCACAATAAATTTAAAAGGATTAAAATCATACAAGGTATTGTTCTCTGACCACCTAAAACTAAACTAGAAATCAATTACAGAAAAAAGTTTGAAAAACTCACAAATACGTGAAAACATAACAACATACTATTAAGTAACTACTGAGTCTAAATAGGAATCACAATGGAAATTAGAAAATACTCTGAGACAAATTAAAATGTAAACATAACATAACAAAATATTTCTGAATGCTACTAAATCAATGTTTAGATAAAAAGATTTTTAAACATATATATAAGAAACTAAAAATAAAGAAGGAAAAACTAAATGAAATGTAAGCAGAGGGGGGATTTAAAATTAGGATGGAAAGAAATGATATACAAAATGGGAAAATAGAGGAAATCAGAAAATGAAGAATGAATTTTTTGAAAAGATCAATAACATTAACAAAACTTTAGCCAGACTCAGAAACAAAAAAGACAGAATATCAGAACTAGTAAAATCAGGAAAAATAGGTCATCAATGCTAACCTTACAAAAATAAAAGGCTTATAAATGAATACTGTGAACTAATCACATGCCAACAAATTAGATAGTTTAGGCAAAATGAATAAATTCCTAGAAACATCCAAATCACTGAAACTGATTAAAGAGAAAATAAAAAATCTGAATAGAACTATAACAAGTAAAATGATTGAATTTATAATTCAAAAACTTTCCACAAAAAAAAATTCTCAGGCCTAGATGGTTTCCCTTATGGATTTTAACAAATATTTAAAGGTAAATTAATGGCAATTCCTCAAAACTTCTTCCAAAAAATGGAAGAAGAGAAATATATCCCACCTCATTCTATGACATCAGTATTGCTCTGATACCAAAACAGGCAAAGATGTCATGAGAAAAGAAAATTACAGGCCAATATTCCTTAGGAAAATAAATAGAAAACATTCTCATCAAACACAGTAATATATAATAAAGATTATACACCATGGTCAAGTGCCCTTTATTTCAGGAATACAAGGTTGGTTTCGCATCTGAAAATCAATCAGTGTAATACACCATATTAATAGAATAAAGAAAAAAACCACATTATCACATCAGTAAATAGAAAGAGTATTTGACAAAATCCAATATCTTTTTATGGTAAAAGCATTCAACAAACTAGGAGTAAAAGCATTCTCCCTGTGAAAAAGGGCATCTATCAAAAACCCTCAGCTAACATCATATTTAATGATAAAAGACTGAATACTTTCTCCCTAAGAACTGAAACGAGATGAGTGTGTCAGCTCTTGCCACTTCTATTCAATGTTGTTCTGGAGGCTCTAGACAGGGTAATTAGCAAAGAAATGAAATAAATGCCATTCAGGCTGAAAAGAAAGAAATAAAATTATTTTTATTTGCAAAGCACATAATCTTGTATATAGAAAGTTCTTTGAAATTCACCAAAAAACTATCAGAACTAATAAATGAGTTCAGCAAGATTGCAGAATACAAGATCAACATACAAAAATTATTTTATTTCCATATAATAACAATGAACAATCACAAAATGAAATTAAGCATGCCTGTAGTATTAGCTACTCAGGATGCTGAGGTGGGAGGATCATTTGAGCAGGGGAAAATCAAGACTGTTATGAGCTATGATAACGCCACTGTATTCCAGCTTGGGTGACAGAGCGAGACCCGGGGAAAGGAGAGGAGAGGAGACGGGAGGGGAGAGGAGGGAAGGGGAGGAGAGGAGAGGAGAGGAAGAGGAGGGGAGGGGGGAAAAGAAGAAAGAAGAAAAAGAAAGAAGAGAGAAAGAAAGAAAGAGAAAGAAAGAGAGAGAAGGAAGGAATGAAGGAAGGAAGGAGAGAAAGAAGAAAGAAAGAGAAAGAAGAAGAAAAGAAAGAAGAAAGGAAGAAAGAAGGAAAGAAGGAAAGAAGGGAGGGAGGGAGGAAGGAAGGAAGGAAGGAAGGAAGGAAGGAAGGAAGGAAGGAAAGAAAGGAAGGGAAAGAGAAAAAGAGAGGGGAAGAAAGAAGGAAAGAAGGAAGGAAAGAAAGAAAGAGAAAAAGAGGAAGAAAGAAGGAAGGAAGGAAGGAAGGAAGGAGAGAAAGAAGAAAGAAAGAAAGAAAGAAAGAAAAAGAAAGAAAGAAAGAAAGAAAGAAAGAAAGAAAGAAAGAAAGAAAGAAAGGGAAAGAAAGAAAGAAAGAGAGAAAGAAAGAAGGAAGGAAGAAAGGAAGGAAGGAAGGAAGGAGGGAAGGAAGGAGAAAATAAATTACATCTGCCAATAGTTTAGGTATTCAAAAATAAAATTTCCAGGAATAAATTTAACAAAAGAACTTCAAGACATATACTGAAGCTACAAAAAATTTTGGAATAAATTAAAGAAGCTCCAAATAAATGGAAGGAGATCCTATTTTTATGGGTTGGAAAAAAACTATTGTCAACATGGCATTATCTGCATATTGAGCTGTGGATTCAGTGCAATCCCCATGAAAATCTAAGCCTTTTTTTTTTTTGTGGAAATTGAAAAGCTGATTCTTAAATTTATATAAAATTTCAATGGACACAAAATAGCCAAAACCATCTTGAAAAAAAAAATTCAAAATGGATTATAAAAGAGTCGAAACTATAGAACTCTTGAAAGAAAATATAGGAATAAATTGTGATGACCTTGAATCAGGCAATAGTTTCTTGGATACAACAGCAAAACACAAGCAACAAGAGAAAAAATAGATAAGTTGGACTTCACAAAAAGTAAAGTTTTTTTTGTTCTATGAATTAACACCATCAAGAAAGTAACAAAAAAAGAACTACACAATGAGAGAAAATATTTGCAAATCACATATCTGATAAGGGAATTATATGCAGAATATATTAAAAAACTCTTACAACTTCATAATAAATAATACAATTTCAAATGAGCAAGTCATTTAAATAAACATTTCTCAAGGATATGCAAATAGTCAATAAACACATAAAAATATGTTCAACATTATTAGTTTAGAGAGATGCACATCAAAAGCACAATGACATACCATTTCACACTCACCAGAATCACTATAATCAAAAGACAGATAATAACAAGTGTTGGTGATGCAGAGAAATTGGACCCCTCATGCACTGCTAGAGGGAATATAAAATGATGTAACACTTTGGAAAACAGTTTGGCACTTTCTGAATGTGTTAAACATAATTACTATATGACTCGCAATTCTCCTTCTACATATATACCCAAGAGAAATGAGAACATATGTCTGCACAAAGATTACACATAAATGTTATACACAGCATTATTCATTACAGCCAAAAATGGTAACAATCTCAATGCACATCAATTGATGAATGGTTAAACAAAAAGTGGTATATTCATATAATGGAATAATTTATTCAACAATAAAAAGAAATGAATGACCATTCGACAACATAGATGAATCTTGGAAATATTGTGCTAAGTGAAGGAAACCAGTCACAAAAGACCATGTATTCTCTGGTTCCATTGATAGAAAATGTCTAGAAAAGTCACATCTGTAGAGAAGAGACAGATTAGTGGCTGTTTAGGGCTGATGGGGTAGGGATGGAATTGGGAGCAATTGCTTATGGGTTCTAGATTTCTTTTAGAGGGTGATGACATGTTCTAAATTTGATTGCTGTAATCATTTTACAACTCTGTGAAGATACTATATACTTTAAATGGGTACACTTTAAATGGGTAAATTTTATGAAATGTAAAGTGCATATCAATAAAGTTGTTATAAAATAAATGCTCACCAAAACAATATATAAAAAGAGTCCATAAATTGATAAGGGGAAAAGGATACTTGGGTGCCTAGGTTTTCAGAAAACCTGATTCCCAGTGGGATTTATTAGGATGTGATTTTTTTCTGTGAAAAAGAGTTTTTCTACTTTACAAAAACATTAACAGTAAAGTAGTGTTCTCTACCTTTGCATACCTATGTGCAGGTGAACACCAGTTAGGCCACTGTCCTCTAGCCCAAGCCCTTAATTCGCAGATGACTGCTTCTGCCTCTTCTGAAAGTCCTCCCACTGTACCACAAGAGCTCCATGTTGAATGGTCCAACTTCCCAATCCAGAACTTTCCCAAGACTCAGACTGGTATCTAGAGAGGGTCCTCAGTGTAAATACTTCCACTATAAGCAGAGGAATGAGAGCACAGGGGGATGTGATCTGGGTGCTCCTGAAGACAAGCATAACACGAGGCCGTGGGAAAGGTGAACAGGGTGTGAGGGGTGGCTGCGAAGCAGCTGGTGGGAAGGTAGGACAGGCACGGGAGCGAGGTGATGAAGGCGAAGGAGTGTGGTGATGAAGGCACAGCCTGAGGGGAGGAGTCAGAACAGAAAGAAGGTGGGCCCCATTGGTGACTGATTGCTGGTAATTCCAAACTGCCTCATACTTTAATTTCACTAAGGAAGATGTCTTTTTCAAGCATAATTTTCCAGAATGGATGATCCATTTGTAAAGTAGATAACCAATTCCCTGTGTGGTTTGTTTTTAATCTATTAATTAGGGTTGCTTTCAAAGAAATCTGTAGCAAAGAGAGCCCAGTATTTCCCCGGTTTCAGAGGGGAAAGCAATGCACTGAGCATTGTGTTTTCTCAGTTGCTGTGGGACAAGCAGGCGATGCTCAGGGTGGGCACAGCTTGTGAAATGATGGGAACTAAGGAGAAGGTAGCGAATGTGGGAAAGAAACGGGAAGAGAAAGGAATAATTCCTCTGAGAGCCAAAAGATCACAAGATCCTTCTAAATGATTTCCCTAGGGGAGATGGGCACAGCATGGCTGGTGGCCTTGCAGGCAATAATGAAGATGATCAGACCTAACAAACGCATGCTTCTTGCTCCAACTTAATTTGTCCCTTACCACCTTACAGAGCCTGCCGCCAATTAACCAATTAGTAGCTAATTTAATTTCCTTATCAGGGTCGCAGCAGCAGGTTTTCTGATTTGAGTGTAAGGCATGCCAGAGCAGGTGCAGGCATGCTTATGTGCCTGTCAGTGACAGCCTAGCTTCCCTGGGGGCTGCGTGTCTTCAGGAAGAAAGAAGCCAGGCTGTTCGTTTCAAATCTGTTACCATCTGGCTGAGTGACCTTGGACAAGTCACTTATCTTCTCTGGGCTGAGTTCCTCATCTGTAAAATGACAACCCCATAGGTCCACTTCCGTTTCAGGGCTCTCTGAGTCGTGCCCCTTCACTTTCTCTGTTAGTCTTACTGCTGGTGTCTTAAGGGAGAAAGGCTAGTCCCTAACCTTGTTTCCTGAAATGTCAGCTCCCACTGGGCACACACACAGCTCAGTTTCAATAACCAGAGTTTCTCCTGCAGGCAGGTACCCACCCTGAGCACTGCCTGCTTGCCTTACAGCAACTGAGAAAACACAACGCTCAGTGTATCACCTTCCCCCTCTGACAAGGGGGAAATACTGGGCTCTCCTGGCTACAGATAAGATTTCTTTTAAAGCAACCCTAATTAATAGATCAAAAACCAACCACACTGGGAATTAGTTATCTACTTTACAAATGGATCATCGATTCTGGAAAACGATGCTTGAAAAAGACATCTTCCTTAGTGAAATTAAAGTATGAGGCAATAATTACCAGCAGCCAGACACCAATAGGGCCCACCTAATGTCAGTAACATACCGATAAATGTTTAATGACTAGCTCTTTGGGGTGAAGGACCAGGATTTGTCTGCTTTCCTTGGGACACCAGCAGTAAAAATAATAAAGAAGGTAACGCATTTCACGATTTCTTTGGTGTAAATACTTCCACTATGGGCCAATTTCAAACCTGTTACCATCTGACTGAGTGACCTTGGACAAGTCACTTATCTTCTCAGGTCTGAGTTCCTAATCTGGACCTATGGCGTTGTCATTTTACAGATCAGGAACGCAACCCAGGGAAGATAAGTGACTTTGCAAAGTTCCTGAAAATTTAACAATTGACTCACACAAGCTCGCACCAGCTGTCTCCAACCCACCACTGAGAGAGTGCACAGAGGTAAACAGGGCCATAGGAAGGGACTCACAGTCAAATGAACAAGTAGAAAATTCTGCATGTTGTGTAGACTCTGAGAAGTCCTACAGAAGAGAAACATTTAATCTAACTTAGTGCTTTCCTAACAACGTTACCAGAGAACCTGTGTTTCATAAAACACATAATAAAACCTCCTGGAATACTAAGGCTTCACTGACTTAGAAACCTTACCATACTATCATTATAGTGCAAGTTCTGGGTATGGGCACCATGCTGAGTGCATCAGATCAGACGAGACATGTAAGATACAGGCCTTTCCTCAAAGTAACCAAATCAATGTGGCAAATCTCAAGCACAGTCATGTGTTGCTCAAGGACAGGGCTATGTTCTGGGAAATGCTTCATTAGGTGATTGAATCATTGTGGGAACATCACAGAGTGTGCTTACACAAACCTGGATACTCTAGCCTACTACACACCTAGGCAATGCGGAATAGCCTAGTGCGCCTAGTCTACAAACCTGTACAGCACTGTAAGGTTGTCATTGTACTGAGCACTGTAGGCAAGTAACACCATGGTAAGTATAAGTGGATCTAAGCACAGTAAAAATACAGTATTATATAGCCGGGTGCAGTAGCTCATGCCTGTAATTCCAGCACTTTGAGAGGCCAAGGCAGGCAGATCATGAAGTCAAAAGATCGAGACCATCCTGGCCAACATGGTGAAATCCGTCTCTACTAAAAATACAAAAATTAGCCAGGCGTCATGGCGCACGCCTGTTAATCCTAGCTACTCAAAAGGCTGAAGCAGGAAAATTGCTTGAACCTGGGAGGTGGAGGTTGCAGTGAGCTGAGATGGCAACACTGCACTCCAACCTGGGCAATAGAGTGAGACTCCATCTCAGAAAAAAAAAAAATACAGTATTATAATCTTATGGGAGCATCATAGTATATGGGGCTGGTTGCTGAGTGAAACATCATTATACAGCACATTACTGTGTTAGGTGACTGGCACGGACTGGCACCTACTGTGTTAGGTGACTGGCATGAGTGCCATGAGGTTTTAGTAAGTAAATACCACTGTAGGCTGAGACCCATACAAGGGGTGTGGTTCAGCCAGGGTAAAGGGGTTTCCAGGCAGAAAGAACTGCTTTGGCAAAGGTGAAGAGGTGCAAACTCTTCTGTGTGTTTAGAGCTAATTAGGAGACCCGTGTGACTAGCATTGAGGGGACCATTGCAGAGAAGTGGGGATGAGGCTGGAAAGGTGAGTGGAGACATGGTTGGGAAAGGGGCTGAGATGTCTGGAGGAGAAGTGTGGGTATAGGGTTATGGCGTGGCAAGGTGTTAACACAGAAGGTTTACATTTTTGGACAACACGATTTCTTGAGGCCTTATAGTCATTCCGTTTCTTTTTATTTACCAGGTGGATAGAGGTTTCTTTCTTGACTTGAGACTTGAATGCCAGAGAAGCCTTCTTGGCTCTGGGGCTCTGGGACTATGGGGCCAGGTGGTTCTATCTGCTGACTCTGCATTGGCTGACAAGGATGTGAGTGCAAGACAGTGTTTTCCTCTTCCCAACCCTGTGTGCTGGGAGTTTGCTTAAATGCACATGGAGTCACATGTGTCCTACAAGAGTTTCCATTCATCCACCCATGTGAACATGTAATGGGATGGAATGGTTAATACGGAATGAGCATTTATTGAACTTTATCTCAGGTGCTGACAAGTCCTAGAAGATTTAAGTTTCAAAAAGATCATGGCAGGCCCAGGAAATAGGAGGCTAAGCAAGATGGCATGGGCAGGATTTCTGTTTATGGCTCCCAAAGTGTCAATCAAAGATGTGGCTGGATCCCAACCACACATCTACTGTACTACCTTCTGAGCTTCCAATGAGATGTATGAAATATGCACTTTATAGCTTTTTATCTCTAACTTCACCATTGTGTGCAAACAGATTCCAGATGAAGCTGTGAGGGAATAAATGTGGACTTAGGGCCTCCAGCCTGCTGCTCTGTACCCCATTTCGACCCTCAGTGGACAATATAAACATGTAGTGCTCACACTTTCCCTGTGCTCCAGGAAAAATCTGCTCTCAAGAAAAAGTTTGAAACTTGTTTACTTTGAGATGCACATAAGTTGAAGTATTATAGCTTAAAGTAGCACCTTTCTAGGGTTATTTGTATCTTTTTACCTTGAAAAAAACCTCAAAGCTAAAGGATTCCAACACTAATTGGGGGATTTCAGGCATCCCAGATGACATAAGCAGTAGTACCTCCAGGGCAAGAGTGACACATCAGCACCCCTGCACACCACAGAGGTGGCTGCCTGCCCCGTCTGTGTGAAAAGCTGGCCTTGATCTCTGTCCTCCAGGGCCTGCCATCATCCTAACAAGCTCCAGACTCCCATCTCCCTGTAATTCCAGGGAAAAGTTTAGGAGGTAAGAGCATTTGAGTAGACTGTGGATACACAGAGCTGCAGCCAGGCTATGATCAGAGCAGAAGCAAGAGTCATGAGTTTGTCCATCGTCCTGAGTTCTAAGCTCAGCTCCATCAGTTTCCAGATGCCCGACCTCAGGAAAGATACCTTATCTGTAAGCTCAGTTTTCAATCTTTAAAACAGGACTTACCACACCCTGCTCATAGAAGAGTGCCAATATAGAGCGACGATGGGCAATTCCTCGTGATGGTGATGACACTCATGCCCCAGGCTTTGGTGGGAAGATAAACATCCCAGGGCTGGATTCTGTAAACCCTGGAATCTTCCCTGCAGATGATCCTAATTGCAGCCTATTAGTCTTCCCAGCAACATACTCAGGCTGCCAGCCCAAATGCTGTAACTTCACAAGACACCAAAATGTAGGTGAGGGCAATGCTCCTCTCAGGAGAATGCTGCACTGGTGGTTGATCGTTGTTGACAGCAGGTGTGGGGAGACATTTTTGCCGGCCATCCAATATCCTTGGTCCTCTGGTAATTCAAATTATTTTCCAAATGTCACTGCATCTGTCTGAATCTGACAGGTCTTCAAATTGGGGCTCTGCCTCAGAGTCTGAAGACCTGGACATATTCCTGAAGGGGCTTTTGATCTTCATTTCTTTCCATGTGGGAGGGTCCTTTGTCACACAAAGTCCAGACTCATGAAACCTGCAGACAAAAAACCTAATGACAGGTAGTCTGGCAGGTGAAGACAATAACACTTCCTCTGCAGGCGCCCAGCTAGTTGAATAAGACACATGACATTCCTGAAAATGAACAGTCAGGAAAATACTTATACTGCTCTTCCAACCCACTACAGCATCATCCCCACTTATCTTGAAATCTAACTTCTAGTAACTTCCAAGATGTGCAAGCAGGGAAAGCTCTGGATACCTGAAATAACTGTTTCATGATCCTACACCAAATTCACGGGCTGCATTGCTTGGAAGAAGAACCAAGGAACTCATTCCTGGCATCCTCATGCTTGCTTAACATAAAAGTCTAACAATCTCAGATATTTGATCTCCTAGTCACAGCAAATTGGATGTTGCATCTAGAAGACCTACAGAAGGAGGAAGAGGAAAGCATTAGATAAAGCTCAATCACGGCAATGAGAATTGACAGCTGATAGCCCCAAAACAGAAGAAATAAACAAAGTGAAGTGAGGAGAGGCATTGTGGGTGCTGGGCGGCCGTAAAAATTAGTCAGGGTCATGCAGAAAGAGTTAAATTCTTGTGTGTATCTAAGAAGGTGAGGAGGTGTAGAGTGCATTGTAGAAAGTCTTCCATTCAGAATGTCTAAAATAAGTGAAATTCTGGCTTTAGAAAGAAGAAGCTTGGGATTTCAAGGAAATTCACTTAAGTGGAACACGCTACTCCCCTGACAGTGGAAGATAAATGAGGCGGCTCTGTACCTGTAAAGGCCGCCACGATGGGCTGGGAAAGGAAAATAGGCCCCTGTAACCTTTCCAGCAGCTCATAATGTTCTGAAATTTCCACATATCCTCCCAACACAGGCTGGCCTGTGCCCTGCTGTGTGAACGTTGAACAGTAAGGCAGGAGCCCCTCCTTTAAGGCCTACCTGGCACAGAGACGTGCCAGGCCCCGTGGGAACAGACGTGATGAGATACATTACCGAGCACATGGCTTCTGCCTCTTTTTGCCTTCTTCTCTGCTGTTTCTTCTGCCTTTCACCTCCTTCAGCACAGCGCCCCTAAAGCTGGGGTGTCCATGTTGCTGACAGCTATTGACCATCAGTGGACCCTCGGCATTCACTCATGAGGCAGCAGTACTCCAAATTTTCAGAAGTTTAACCCAAACACACCCTACTCACACCACTCCCCTTATAGAATCATAGCCTCCATCCAAGCTCCAGCAGTGGCCAGGAGCTATTTTAAGGACACTGACCTAGGCTGGTCTCTTTACGATAGTGGTTGTTTTCAATGTTGGCTTATACATCAGAACCACCTGGAGAGCTTTAAAAAACACAGCTCTCCAGTGCTCCCCCACCCACCACCACCACTCAGTAATCAGCTCCAGTTGCCCTAGCATTCGTCTTTTTCAAAAGTTGCCCCACGATTTAAATGTGCAGCCAGGGTTGAGAACCAGCAGCCTCCACTGGAGCCAGATAGGAACAGATGCGATCTGGGCACTCCAAGAAAGGCCTCCATGCCCTGATGTGTCTGATATGTGGGCACACAACTGAGATGGAGGCTGGCCCTGTTGAGCTACATAAAGGCCTTTAAAATTTAGATATGGGCCAGGCACAGTGTCTCACACCTGTAATTCTAGCACTTTGGAAGGCCCAGGCAGGCAGATCACTTGAGCTCAGGAGTTCAAGATCAGCCTAGATAATGTGGTGAAAACCTGTCTCTACAAATACACAGATAGATAGATAGATAGATAGATAGATAGATAGATAGATAGATAGGAGAGAGTAAAGAGGAAAAGAAAGTGGGCCTGGTGTCACTCGTGTAGGAAGGGGAGTTGAGGCAGTGGAAAGCAGGAACCATACTGCAAGGGAAACAGATAAATGATCCATCCAAAAAGAATTGGCCGGACGCAGTGGCTCACACCTATAACCCAGTACTATGGGAGGGCCAGGAGAAGGATTACTTGGTGCAAGGAGTTCAAGACCAGCCTGGGCAACACAGCAAGATCCTGTCTCTACAGTAACAAAAACAAAAAAGCTCAGCGTGCTGCAGAGGAATGGCTGTTGGTCTCTGGTGGGTGTAGGTCCTCGGCTGGTCGGGGCTCCAGTGTTCTGCTTCTCACTGCTGAGCTGCTGCCTGGTGAAGAGGAAGCCATGGCACTCCGAGTCACCAGGAACTCGAAAATTAATGCTGAAAATATGGTGAAGATCAGTATGGCAGGCGCAAAGCACTTGCCTATGCCCCTTGCTACAACCTCCAAGCCTGGACTGAGGCCAAAAAATCTATTGGGGATATTGGTAACAAAGTCAGTGAACAGCTCCAAAACGCCTAGGAAAAAAGAAGCAAAACCTTCAGCTACTGGAAAAGTTATTGCTAAAAAAACTACCAAAACCTGTGGAAAAGGTGCCTATGCTGGTGCCAGTGCCAGTGTCCCAGCCAGTGCCAGAGCCAGAACCAGAGCCTGTTAAGAAGAACTTTTTCCTGGGTCTATTTTGGTTGATACTCCCTCTCTAAGCCCAATGGAAACATCTGGATGTGTCCCTGCAGAAGAAGACCTGTGTCATGCTTTCTCTGATGTCATTCTTGCAGTAAATGATGTGGGTGCAGAAGATGGCACCAATCCAAACCTTTGTATTGAATATGTGAAAGATATTTATGCTTATCTGAGGCAACTTGAGGAAGAGTGAGCAGTCAGACCAAAATACCTACTGGGTCAGGAAGTCACTGGAAACATGAGAGCCATCCTAACTGACTGGCTAGTAGAGGTTCAAATGTAATTCAGGTTGTTGCAGGAGACCATGTACATAACTGTCTCCATTTTTGATCAGTTCATGCAGAATAATTGTGTGCCCCAGAAGATGCTGCAGCCGGTTGGTGTCACTGCCATGTTTACTGCAAGCAAATATGAAGAAATGTACCCTCCTGAAACTGGTGACTTTGCTTTTGTGACTGACAACACTTAACACTAAGTACAAAATCAGACAGATGGAAATGAAGATTCTAAGAGCTTTAAACACTGGTCTGGGTCAGCCTCTACCTTTGCGCTTCCTTCGGAGAGCATCTACGATTGAAGAGGTTGATGCTGAACAACATACTTTGGCCAAATACCTGATGGAACTGACTATGTTGGACTGTGATATGGTTCACTTTCCTCCTTCTCAAATTGCAGCAGGAGCTTTTTACTTAGCATTGAAAATTCTGGAAAATGGTGAAGGGACACCAACTCTACAGCATTACCTGTCATATACTGCAGAATCCCTTCTTCCGATTATGTAGCACCTGGCTAAGAATGTAGCACTCCATGCTCATGGTAAATCAAGGGCTTACAAAACACACGACTATCAAGAACAAGTATGCCACGTTGAAGCATGCTAAGATCAGCATTCTAGAACAGCTGAATTCTGCACTTGCTGAAGATTTAGCCAAGGCTATGGCAAAGGTGTAACTTATAAACTTGAGTTGGAGTACTATATTGACAAATAAAATTGGCCTCATGTGCCATCTGTACATATTACTGTTGTGTTTACTTACTTTTTAAGTAAACACAACAGTAATAAGTACAGATTGTGACCTCTTTTACTTTTTTATAGCTTAACTCATTTTAATGTACTTACTTCCTACCGTAGGGTAACGGAAAAGTTGTCTAAAAGGTATGGTGGGGAAAATTTTTTAAAACTGTTTTTGATTTACCTGGGGACCCAGTTGATGTATATGTTATATAATTGGTTCTTATCTCATGTACCTAGTTTTACTTTATCAATATGCGATACTGAAGATGATAGAGGTATTTGAAAATTTTACTTCCATAGGTCTTACTGCATGTAAACCAAGTCATCATAGAGAATCTGCTGCGTAGTTCTATTTTAAAGTAAAAGTCTACCTCCTTATCCCTAGTCCCCATGTTTTCTGTTTCTTCTGGTGATTCTGCCATAATTCTAAGTGATTTACTTTTGCCATTATTTAAGTTATTAACATTAGCTAGTATCTTTTCAAACTTTCACTTTCAAAAAAATAAGAATTTTATATTCTAAGCCCAGTTTTCATTTTGTTTTTGTGTTTTGGTTAAAAAAATAAAACAATTCTCAAATTTAAAAAGAGAGAGAGACTATTTGGAGGTGGGGTTTGGGGAGAAGAAGTTTCAGCAAGAGTAACTAGGAGCAGCTGCGTTTGCAAAACCAGGCAAGCATGGGCAGGAAGGCATGGCTTTAGGGACACCGCCAGGCCGGGAGGCTCAGAGGCTGAACTTGCAGTGCCTCCTCTGCAAGGAAAGGAGGCAGTGTGAACCACCAAGTAAGACTTTGCCATCTATGATACCTGGGTCCGGTTGACATGGCCAGGCCCGGTGGTGTGAGTGAGATGGGCTGAGACTTCCAGGGACCCCCTCTGGTTACTGGTGACTAGTGCCATGTAGGCCTGGCCTTGTGTGAATTACTTGCCTTTTACTTAACAGGGACTTTGTAGGTAAAAGGGTACTTTTTCAAAAGCTTATATAACAGAAAGCTCTGCTCTCATCCTAGATGCCACTGAAGGCCTCCGTGCTCAAACCTACCTGTCCCAGCACCCTGGTATCCAAGTTCAGGGTCACTGCCTTGTAGCCCCACCCAGTTTTCGTGATTTATTTGCACTCCTATCTCCTATCAACAAATGGCTTACACCTCAGTCCACAAGATAAAATAAATTTAAAACAAGAAAACTGAGGCAAAAAGAAAATAGGAGCAGTGAATAAGATTAGTACCAAACACAGACACGTCTTGGAATTCAGTGCACTGTTAGAGAAGGGACACCAGTTTGGTTTGGTGTTTTCTAATCACGAATGCAAATAGGGAAATGGGATCATGTACACAATTTAGAGTCCACAACATTAAATCTAAACAGTCTTTCAAGATAAACATAATCATTCCTGGAACTGAAACCAGGCAGAAATGCCTCCCCTAGATCCTCACAGAAGGGACTCTGTGATGTAGTGAGTAACATCCTCAGAGCAACCTTTCTATAAACATGGCAATGAGCTTCTCGGGTCTGTTTTTAAAAACATCTCTGTAGACTGATGTCATAATATCAAATTGTTGGCCAATTATTAAAAAAAAAAATTCTGCAGAAGACAACCACAATTGTTCTAAGTATCAAAGTCTGGCTTAAATAAAAAGTAGATTTTGGAGAAAGCGGAATGGCTGGACTGGATGATCCTAGTCTTACATGTTAGAAAACTGAAGTTCAAAACATTCTCCAGATGATTCATACGTCCATGTCTCCCATTAAGGAAAAGAGTAAGAAAGCAGAAGAAGGAATTTTTGTCTGTACTTCGGTTTTTTCACCAAGTCTGTGTTCTCATCTAGATGATACAATAGGATGCAATTTATTGGGATTAGAAGGCTTTATTGATGATTGCTACAAGGTAACAAGAAGCCTAAAAGTTTATACCTAGCCAACACCTTCCTGGGCCCTTAACCTCAGCCTACCCTTTAGTTAGGTGGTGCAACCCAACCCCTCTCCAACCCCATCCCTGAACTGCTGTCCCAGGATCCCACTTCACCATGGAGTCAGGTAGACAACCCCTGCCCCCTGGCTCTGGGGTGGTTCCCTGCCTCCCCCTGCCGTGGGACATTCTACACTCTACACATGCCTGAAGGTGGCCCCCAGCACCGACCTCCACTGCCTGCTGCTCCCCAATCCTTGTTCCTCCTGTGGGCCCAGGAATTCAGAATGTGTCATGGTCTCAGTTGTGGGAGGAGATGGCAGTAGGGAATCTGTCGGAGAAGAGGAAGAAAGAGAAGAAAAACGGCCCCCTCTGAAAGCTTTCCAATCATTCCAGCCGCCACCATCTCTAATTCTTTTCTTAAAGTATAAAATCATTCTTTCACTGATCTCACTCGTGGCCAGAGCTCAGTACAGGCCCATCCGTCATGGGGCTGATTTGGTTCAGCAGGTGTTGGCTGGGCCATCGCTCATTTCAGGCTAATCTGCTAGCGGCTGTCAGGGGTTATGGAGTATTTATTGAGTTTGTGTCAGGTCCGGATGACCAATAGCCAACAGCCGGTGGATACGCACTGACATTGATGATATTGCTGAATTAAACGAGGTGATGTATACTCAGCTTGCCTAGAGCCAGGAATGGACCTTGGGATCATTTTATAACCTGATGCAGATGATCCCTAGGCTTTCCTTTTCAAAGAAAACATTACACACATGGCATTTCTGGTCAAAGAAAAAAATACACGGTCCCCAATGAAGGGAGCCATGTCTGTATGGAAATGAACAAAAGCATTTCCTGGGGAGACCTGAAGAAACAAATAAGGCCCTGACATTTGGCAAACAGCCCTCTATGCACTGCCAAGGCCTGTAGGGTTCACAATATTTAGATTTTAGACTTCACCAGAAAGAGACATTAATTGGTGACCCAGGCTCAGGACCATGAACATAAATCTGGTCAGAGTCTGCCTTTGGTGGCCACAAGATGTCACAGGCAAGAGCACTTAAGTTGAAGTCAAGCACTGGATTTAAAGCCCACCTCTGCCATTTCTTAGCTGTGCGGCTTTCAGCAAGTTCTTACACTTTTCGGAGTCCTAGGCTTTTTTATTCAAATAGGATAATGATACCAACCAAAGAGCCAAGATGAGGTCGTGTGGGACACTGCGTGCTGTGATACTTGAGGATGGCTTCTGACACTTGTTCTGTCTTCCCTTTCCTTGTCCTGGAGCCACCCCCCTCCCACCTCACCCAACTCCAAAGTAAGACGTTACATTCTCTACCCTTGCTAGCTACGACAATGGTGATAGAGGTATTGCCAAAAAAAAGCCCATAGAAGCACCACATTTGGCATAAAGTGTCTGGCTGAGACCTCTTCCAAGAGGACCTCATGAGTTAACAATTCCGTGATCAGTCCTGCGGCCTGGCTCCAAGGTCAAGTCTCCTACACCCTCACAGGAAGCGAGTAGGGGCAGTTGCTCTGTGCTGAGAATCCCAGCAGGAGGATGTGTTATCGATGCTTAGTGTCTGCCATTCTGCAATGTTGAGCAGTTCACTTGCACTGTCTGGGCCTCAGCATCTTGTTCTGGCAAATGCCCCCGTGAGAGTGGCCGATCTCCAAGCTCCCACTAGTCCTACCATGCAGCATTTATGACTAATTTGGGAGAAACTCCTCTCCAAGGCCACCACTTCTTTTTTTAAGAGATGCTCTGGGCTCCGGCACTGAGGCAGTGTCTGTCTCTCGAAGGATATATCAAGAGGGGGAGGCTTTGCAGAGAGCCACGATGTGGAGGAAATCAGGACCCAGCGTGTCCTCGTTGCTGACGACTAGCAATACTTGCCATTTATTGAACACGTACTCTGGGCACCAGGCACCAAGAGAATGGTTTTCTCCGTTTTACAAACAGACAAACTGAGGCCTCAAGAGATGAAGCGAGGCAACAAGGCCACACATCCAGAAAGAGACACAGCCAGGATTCAATTCTCAACTCTTCGTTTCTGCGGGAGGCAAGCTGCCTACTGAGCCACCCTGCCCAAGAGACACACGTGACCTGCATCACACTGAAATATCAGCAGGTCTCGGATTTAGCATTAGAGCAACACCTCCCTTCATCCCCAGGCGTTTTGGAAAACTGCTAAGAAGCATAATGGAGTGTTTTACACTTCCCCTCCCACTCCAACACTCCTCCCCTTCCCGTCTGCCCCTCACCACAGAAAATGAGAGAATTAAGCACAGGCAGTCAGGGAAGAAAGAAAGGACAAGACCCTGCATAATCATCCTCTGAATAATCGATGACTGCTTCCACAACTACATTGTGTACATATTAATCTATCACATATTAATAGAAATGACTGATGTATAGTGTGTGTGTATATATATATCTACCAATCTACACACACACATGCACACGCACACAAATACACGCACACACGCATGCACATGCACGCATACCCCTTAAATTGCTAGGTGCTCTTGGCAAGTGGGTGACTAGTTCTCTGATGCTTCCCTATGATGGAAATTGAATTTAGGTTACAGAACATCATCTGGCCCAGTTGCCACTGAATTATTCCACACAAAATATCAAAGTTAATTTTTGGGCCTGTCAGCCCAGTTGATGAGTTGGGCGGCTGTCAGCCCGGCTGCGCCTGCCTTCAGTGCCAGAGAAGAGTCTGAAAGTCACGCAATCCAAAACACCGACCTTGGTGGGGGACGGGGGTTAGATTACCAGGATGATTAAATGCCAAGGCGAAGGTTCCGGAGTCAGGATTTGAATACCTGTTTACATGTAGGATAACAGATAGCCGTCCACTGACGGCAAGGTTGTAACTCACTCCCCGGAGGGCTGCCGCCACCATAAAACATGAAGGCCCTGCTCGGGAAGTCTGTGTCCTGGCAGCCAGGCCTGGGAGTGATTTAGGGCCCCGGATCCATTCCGAGACTATCTAATCTATTGTCTTTTATTACATGCACTACTCAGCCTCTCGCTCTCTCTCTCCTTCTTGCAACTTTTTTTTTTCCTCCAAGAAGTATCAGCAATCTAATCTCCCTTAAAAGAATGCTATTCAAAAGTGCTAGTTTGATTCAAAGAAACTGAGGGTTCTTTAGGCCATAGTCCAACTGAAAAAAAAAAATCTTAACTGTTCCCACTGTATAAATGTATATTCTCTCCCAACCCTGCAGATCAACCAGGCCCTGTCCCCTTCCTGCCCATCCCAGTGAGCAAACCCATCCTTGCTTCCACCTTTACCTCCGCCCAAAAACTCCCCTTCACCAGAAGCCAGCAGGGCCACTTCTTTGCTTCTCCTCTGACTAATTGTCTTGGGCCATCTGATGTTGAAATAATCCATAATTGCTTAATCTATCCGTGTCTGTGTGGCAAGAAACGGAAAAGCACTTTAGAAAGATCAATCATCTAAAATCATTGAGCGGCATATTGGAAGCAGGGTCGTCGCCTGCTCCCAGCTGAGAAAATGATGGTGGTAAGAGATAAAGGCTCGGAGAAGAGGCTGTCTCTGTCTCCATAGCTTTTTGATTCCGAGATAGATTACCAGGAGCACTAACTGCTCTCCGTTTGTGCTAAACAAAGATAATAGCATTGGAAGTCACAGCCACATAAATGATACGACAATCAAATAAGCGACCCCCTGCCCCTCGGCTCCTGCCGGCACTAGTACACTAATAGACGAGGCAGCACCGTGGGAGGAAAAATCTTTGCCATCGGGACCTTGATCGCCAGGGACCAAGTGGAATAGAGAAATCTGAGTTCCTAAGCAGCTGAAAAAAATACAAAAGGCTCTGTATACTCTATACATAAGAGAAATTCAGGCTGGAGAAAGCTTGGTGGAATAGGGTCAAATCTCTTATATGAATCAAATTAGTGGCCGTTCAACTAGTATTACAGCAAATTAAGCTGTAGGGACTAAGGAAGTGCAACTACAAATTTTCAAAGATTATGAATCTCTACCAGGTCCTTCCTCCTTCTTTGCATGCACTGTGCCCTCCTTGCATGCACAGTTGATACTTTTTTGCTACTGTGGTGGTGGCAGCTAAAACAGTAGCTGCTCCCAGAGCCCTGGCCTTGCTGAAAACTCACCCCTAACTGTCTGGTACTTCCCTTCCTCTGCAGAAGAAAAGCTGCTCAAAGGAGCAACATTGTCAAGGTAAGAAAGAAGAACCAGCAGGTTAAGTCTCTTCTCACACATTCCTGCTGCTGGCCTGACCGCAACTTTCAGAAAGGCCATTTCATGCACAGTGAATGGAGACAGATTCCCAGAGGCTAAGAAACACATGAGAAGTCGCCAGAATCAGACAATATAGCTATGCAGCACAGGTGAAAGAGCTGGGGCTTAGGTATTGGAAAAACCCGAGTCCACATCCTACCTGTACCCCTTCATAGCTGCATGAGTTTTTATTGATTGATTGATTGATTGAGACAGGTTCTCTCTCCCAGGCTGGAGTACAGTGGCGCGATCTCGGCTCACGGCAACCTCCGCCTCAAGCAATCCTCCTGCCTCAGCCTCCCGAATAGCTGGGATTATACACACGGTTCACATGCCCAGCTAATTTGCCTTGTTGGCCATACTGGTCTCGAACTCCAGACCTCAGGTGATTCCCTCTGCCTCAGCCTCCCAAAGTGCTGGGATTACAGGTGTAAGCCACCGTGCCCAGCCTGCATGCATAATTTAACTTCTCTAAACCTTGGTCTTTGAGATACTGCCCAATGACATTGTGAATTTCAGATCTTGTATATTAAACAGCTGACAAATTCTAGGCACTTCTGTAAGCAGTTATTGTAATTAAATTATTTTTCCCTGAAAACAACCACATGGGGCAAATATTATTATTCTCCTCAACCTACAGGTGAGAACACTGAGGGATGAAGAAGTTTGGTAACTTGTCCAAGGACACACAAGTCTGCTTTTATGTGCTACAATTATCATAATCATGGCTGATAAGGGCTAGCCTCTTCTTTCAGTGAGTAAGACTGACTTGACTGGGAAGGGAAAGAACAGTCAAGGTTGATTCTCAAGATTCCCTGGTGAAGGGAAACCTTACATTTGCTGTCTTTGCCAGGGGCTCCTCCAGCCACATGAGGTATGGAAGTAGATTCCAGAGCAGTCCCAACTGCTCCCGGGCTCTGAGCCACAGTGTAATGGGTGCAATGAAAGCCCAGCTGTTTTCTACTGAGCAGCTTGCCCCATCTTTCCCGCTCTCTGTGGTAGCACAACTCCAGCTTCCCCATCTCCCAGGCCCACAATCTCAAATAGGTGGAAGATGTTTGCCAGGCAGAGTCCATTGTCTAAGGAAGGATATTTGACTTGCCTCAGGACTGGCAGTGTGCCAAGAGTGGCAGTGACTGAAATGATTTATGACACACTCTCTCTCCATGGCCCTCACCCCCATCCTGGGGTGAAGAGGAATTAGAGATAGCAAAGGGGCACAAACACATCTGAAGAACTTGCTGACTTGACACGAAGTGTTTATAGACAGCCCGCAAGGTGGGGAGAAAGGAAGACATGAAATAGCAGAACATGCTAGAATTCCACTTTGGGACAAAAAGGTAGCAAAGTCAGAGCAGCAGAGCAGCGAGCCATGCTCTGTCCCCAGTGCTTCAGCTCTAGTTGGAATCTAAGCAGGGAACTGAAAGCATAGTCCTGGTGTGCACATCTCTTCCCCATGCCCCTTATCCCCTCCCCCATATACACATGCCTTGCCCACACTATACACCTGCTGGAATCAAAACCAGCAAGCTGGCCAGGCATGGTGGCTCATGCCTGTAATCCCAGCCCTTCGGCAGGCCAAGGCGGGCAAATCACCTGAGGTCAGGAGTTCGAGACCAGCCTATCTAATGTGGCGAAACCCTGTCTGTACTCAAAAATGAAAAAAAAAATTAGTCGGGCGTGGTGGTGCATGCCTGTAATCCCAGCTACTAGGGAGGCTGAGGCAGAAGAATTGCTTGAACACAGGAGGCAGAGGTTGCAGTGAGCCAAGATTGCACCACTGCACCCCAGCCTGGGTGACAGAGGAAGACTTCATCTCAAAAAATAAACCAAAAAACATTTTTTTAAAACGCCAGCAAGCCCATCAAGCAGTCAGACTCAGTGTGCATTTACTGGAGGGGTGGGGAGCTCATTATCTGGTAGCTTTCTGAAATAGCCCTTCTCTCCTGAGACCAGTCAATAGAAGGGATTTAGAACCTGAGTTCCCTGGGTACACAGTGGATACACCATGCCTGTCACCTAACAGGGACTTCATAAGTATTTTCTGAGGGAAGTGAATGAATGGGGTATCTCAGAGAGACACCACTTCTTGGTAGCCAAAAAGCAGTAAGGGAAACAAAGTGTGGCAGAAGTGACTGAGCCTAGGGCAGCCAGGGATAAGAGGACAGCAAGATGGACACTGGAAAGAGGAAGTCAGGAAGCAGAGTGACCGAATGAGCGCTGTCAGCACATCAAGATGAGGATCCAGGCAAGAGTGGTTGGTGATGGAAGCAGGTGAGACAGCCTTGGGGGGAATGCAACAGTGCATGGGAGCTGAAGAACCAAATATTTCAGAGACCACGTGTTCTGGAAAAGATGTAAAGATGTACAGGAGAGAAGCCCAAGGGATGAGGAAATGGGGCGGGGGTTGGGGAGGAACAGTTTTCAAAGCCCAGGGAAATAGAACAGCTTGGGGAAAGAGACAGTGGCAGCCACTCCCACCTTCACTTGATTCTTGCCAAAGAGTAGAGAGGCAACAGCCACAAAACATCACCCCAGAGTCCTGTTAACTCCCGACAACGTGCAACATCTTCTCAAATACTCTGAATGTGAGAACAGCCAAAGAGAAAAATGGGCACCAGCCTATCACGTTTTCAAGGGATGTGAATTCCATGTTTTCTCATAACATTTTGAATTAAACAGATAATAAAAAGTTTGAATTTAAATGGAAGTTGTTTTCTAGAATAATGCAAAGTTGCATGGCAGGGGGGACCTCTCACTTCCCCTCGCTTTCTCACCTGCTGGGATCTTGGGTTAGTGACTAAAGAAGTCCCATCTCTGAAGAGGTTCTTGCCTTTCAAGCCTATCCAATTCTTATTTGCTCAGGCTGACCCCACGGCACTGTGAAGCTTCAAATAGGAGGAGATCTGTGACAGCAACAGAAAGAACAAAATATCTAGAATTCACCAACAAAAACTGTACAAGAGCTTGCAAAGAAAAACTTTATAAGCTTTATTAAGGAAAAAAAGGATTATTGAGAAAATGAGAAAAGGGAAGAGGCATCCCATTTTTCATGGATGGAATGATTTAATATTATAAAGATACCAGTTTTAACCAAATTAATCCAAATTCAAAGCAACCTCAAATAATATTTCAGCAGAACTGTTGTCAAGGAAATAACCTTATTTTTAAACTACATAGAAAAGAGTGCATAGACAGCTAAGTCAGTTTTTGTAACAAAAAGAACGTTTAAAATACATGTGACAACAGAAACAATAGGCCAATAGAATCCTGGGAAACAATAAGGGGCTCAAAAACATGTTCATGTGCACACAGAAACATGATATAGAATGTTATTCCAAACCAGTGGGATAAATGGATTTTTAATAGATGTTATTGGGAAATTACAACACTATATGCATGAAAAGAAGCTGTTAGATACAATAAAATATCTGTATGAAGTAAATATTTAAATAAGAAAGATGAAATAACAAATATAATTTTTAAATGAAAGAGAACATTGTTTGTAATGTGGGGTGAGGAAGAACTTTTTAAGACTCCAAACACACAAATCATAATGTAAAAATATTTTCTGAATTCAAGTGCAATATTTCTACTACATGAAAAATGTTATAGACAAAATAACAAATGGGAGGAGGAGAGGATAAATGTTCGATGTTGAAAACTAGCAAACGAGTTATTCTCTAGAATATACCAGCAATTTTCACAAATCAACAACAGTATAGGAACCCAATATGTAAATGGAATAGGGTTTAAGTGGGCAATTCATAGAGGGGAACTCCCAATGGCTGGCATATACAGAGATAGTCAGCTTCATTAACAATGAGATAAGTAACAGTGAGAGACCACTTTTTGACCACCCAAATGTCCATGGAGACACATAAATTTTCATGCATTTTTGGTGGACGTGTAACACCGGCATCTATTACAGAGAAAAATATGGCAGTACTTAGCAAAAGTAAAAATATGTGTACCCTAAAATCCAGCAATTCTTCAGCGTTTTAATTAAGTAAGAAGTAGTAGGAAATTTCAGACAACTTAAAGAGTTTACCATTTGGGAAATGGACTAAGGTAATGAGTGCAGACCTACTATGGAATACTGTGCATCAGTTAAGAGAAATGGACTTCAAGTACACAGTAATATAAGCAAATGTTTTAATACAAAGTGTTCACTCTCACTTCTGGATGGAACGGAGCAGCTGTGGACAGGGCACACTCCCACAGAGAGCAACTGGATCAACCAAAATGATCAACACAGACAATGCCAAGTCCTGGCAAGGAATCTAAACCCTCATGCATTTCTGATGGTATCACTTTGAAAACATTTTGGTGACATTTACCAACAATTTCACTCCCGGGTGTGTACTCAACAGATATGCAGATGTGTGTCCACCCCAAGAATCTATAAAATTGTCCATAGCAACACTCCTTGTAATCACCCTAACCTGGAAACAACCCATAAACCTATCAAGAATAGAATGAATAAGGACATTTTGGTATATTCATACAATTGAATACTACACTGCAGTGACAATAAATGAACAGTTTGAATTAATCTCACAAATATAACGTTCAGTGAGATACATCAAATAGCCACGATAGCAAAAGCAAAATTTCATTTCTGTGAAATTCAAAAGCAGGCAAAATTAATCTATAACATGAAAACCTAGAATCATGGTTTCTGTTGGCAGGGGAAGGGCTCCAACGAGACGGGGATGGAGGAGCGGTCTGGGGCTCAGACCACACTCTGGGTCTTTATCTAGTTGCTGGTGAATTTTCTTAACTTTGTGAAAATTCACTGAGCTGTGCCCTTTTAATTTGGGCAATTTTCTCTGTGTGTATTACATTACAATAACAATTTATATAACAAAAACAGAGTGCTTGGTGGCATACTCAGAAACAATTAATTGGACCCTATAAACCTAAAGCTATATTAAAAAAATTTAAATGAAAAACTGAGGAATAAGAGAGGAAGGAAGGGAGGGAGGGAGGGAGGGAGGGGAGGAGAAAGGAGAGGAAGGAAGAAAGGAAACAAAGGAGGGAGAGAGGGTGAGAGAAAGGAAGAAAGGAAGGGAGGGAAGGAGGGAAGGAGAAAAAAGGAAAGGAAGAGAAAGAAGAAAGAAATAAAGGAGGAACAGAAAAAGACCCCAGTATATTTGACTTTCTATGACTATTTTAGTCTGCAGAGTCATCTAACCCAGAGTTATTTGACTACATCTCTTAAAAAGCTGGGGATAGGAGGAAGGTCAGAAGGGGAGCATTGCTTGGTTTTTCTACAACTAATACAGCAATGTGGGTCTTATGGGCTCATTACTGGATGCAGGCATGTCATTTTTCATCACAAACTTCATATCCCTTTCCTAGTGCATAGTGGGAAACAGAGTCTCATTTAGCATGAAACGACCTGCCCCAGGCTACAGAGTCATTGATTCCCAGAAAATACACTTTGTTTTGGGTGTTCTTTTTTTTGGTCATGGTTTTGTTTTATTCCTTTTGACCTGCAAGACTTAATTGAAATCAAAAAGCCTCCTAGCCAGGCTGAAGCTGCATTTTGAGCAGGTTGTTTGGAGCGTGGGCTTTTAGGATTGGGAGCCATATTAATCTCCATCAGCTTTGGCTGCTTCCACTTTGAAATCATTGTCTATTTCCAGTCAACGCCCAGCCCCTTCAGACCACTTCAGCCAAGTCACAAACATAAAGATAAACGTGCCCTGAAAGTCTCATACACGAAGATGGAAAACTCAAGGTTTGGAAACCATAAATATGAACTGCAGTATATCTAAACTGGATCATAATTCTTCTTGTTCCCTTTTTATAAGAAAGTCTTAAAAGTGTCAAATTTATCAAATCATGTTTTGCTTCAAGTATTTCCAACTATTTTCCTGGAAAGTAATTGCTCACCTGATAAATTTCCTGTCTCCTTTTAAAAACCCTTTTAGCCACCTCCTTGACTCCACTCCCTGGCCAAAATGAGTTGTACTTCTGTACCATGCTGTCTGCACACGTCCATCATCTATAATTCTGCACACATCTCACTATATTAAAATAACGTGTGGGTGAATGACTGTCTCACCCACTGGACTATGAACTTTCTGAGGGCAAGACTCCATCATATTCATTTTTGTAATATCTAGCACCCAACCCAATAACTAGTATTTGATAAGCACTCATGAGTACTTGCAACTTCTTCACTTGCTGAACTGATTGTGAAAGTGACTATCATTCATGTGGTTTAATTCAGATTTTAAGAATGGAGCTCAGACTGGAGGTTAAAATAGTATGAAGGTCTATTATGCTAAGGTTATGAAAGCAGATACGACACTCTCACTACAGGAATTGCTCTGCAAACACAGGACAGATTCCCTCTCTCTCTCTCTCTCTCTCTCTCTCTCTCCCCCCCCTTCTCTCTCCCTCCTTCTCTCCCTCTCTCTCCTGACTCCAAAGTCTCATCTCTCTTCTCCTCTTGATCTCCAGACATTTCTTCAATTCTTTTTTATTCATTTAATTTCCAAAACTTTTTTGAGAAAAAAAAGTTTTGCTATTGCCGAGAATTTTACTCTCATTAAATCCCCTGTCACTCAGCAAATTGCTTTTCACAGCCTTGGTTTATATATCAAATTTGCCTCCTTTTAGAATGCCTTCTTTATCCTATCCAGTCTCATGGCAACAGAGCTAGATGGTGTAATAAAGTGCTATTAGTTGATCTAATGACTTGAGCAGCTCCAGATTTGCATAAAGGTACTTTTATGTGTTACCGTATGATATTGTTAGCAGAAGACTTGGGCTGGCAGAAGTCCTGACTCTGCTACTCACCAGCTCCATAATCTTGAGCAATTGCTTAAGATTTCTGAGTCTCAACTTACTGATTTGTAAACTTGGAATTATTTTACAGGGTAAAAATGAGGTACAGCATTGTATGTAATAATAACTATGCTTCTGATAACAGCCATCATTCATTCACGTGGCTTTGCATGCCTACCCACAACAAAGGAATTTGTATGAAGATAATACCAGAAAGTTATAGTATTGAAGTACACTCCATAAACTCCATTGTGTAACTAACAAGTGTAAAATCCTGTTCCTTCGTGGTTGGATCCAACAACGCATCCAATTACACCAGTCAGGGATTCTGGGGGTCAGTGGGAGGGAGTTCTCTCTTCCACCCCATTCAGTCGGAGGAGAAACAGGTGCGCCATTGACCGCCTGTCCTTCTGGTGAAAAACTCCATCATGCTCTTGAGTGATCATTTAGTCAAAATGATTTAACCATATGCTTCTCTGGAAGTAGCCCCCATATTTGCAAGTCAGAATGGCACATAAGCTTCCCTGTGAGACACAAGGATTTTCCAGCTCCTCTCTCACTGGCCTGTGCAGACACGCATCCTACCAAAAATACAGCTTTCAGATGCCAGTCTCAGCAGGCGTGGGCGTGTTTGCTTGGAGCAGATGCTGAACACCATGTGGCAGAGGGAGGAAAGGCTGGGCTAGTCATGCTCCTGACATGATGTTTGCAGAGATCTAAATTCACTTCTCAGTCCTCTGCAATTGCCCTGGGCATTCTTGTGGCTGCTTTGCTTTTAGCCCCAGATAGAGGGATGGGGGACTTCCAGCCAACCAGCCACGGGAGAAGATTTAAGTCACTCAACGACAGCCTGACCTACAGCCAGAGCATGTACCACTATTAGGCCCACTCCTTAATTCACATGGTGACCATAGCAAATAGAGACTCCAGAAAAAAACCCAAATGATACAATGTTACAGCATGTATGAGCTCCTACTAAGAAGCAGTTACCAAGAGAGGCACTAGGGGATACTGACAAAGTCAGTCATGTTTTCTCCCTTCCAAAAATACATATAAAAATACAGGGGCCAGACATGGTGGTCCACACCTGTAATCCCAGCAGTCTAGGAGGCTGAGGCAGATGGATCACTTGAGGTCAGAAGTTCGAGACCAGCCTGGCCTACATGGTGAAGCCCCATCTCTACTAAAAATACTCAAATTAGCCACGATTGGCAGCAATGCCTGTAATCCTAGCTACTCGGAAGGCTGAGGCAGGAGCATCGCTTGAACCCAGGAGGTGGAGGTTGCAGTCAGCCTAGATCGTGTCACTGCACTACCATTCTTTGACTGGCTCCTATAATCATCACTCTACTGGGTATTTTGGATTCATAATCTTATTAATTCTCCTAATAACTCTTTAAAGTTGAACATTATTAACCACATTTTGGAGGTTAAAAAAAATCTGGAATTCAGATAGACATAGAAATCTGACCAAGTCATAAGAGAAATGCAAATCAAAACTACATTGAGATACCATCTCACGCCGGTAAGAATGGCGAACATTAAAAAATCTGGAGACAGCAGATGCTGGAGAGGATGTGGAGAAGTAGGAACACTTTTACACTGTTGGTGGGAGTGTAAATTAGTTCAACCATTGTGGAAGACAGTGTGGCGATTCCTCAAGGACATAGAAATAGAAATTCCATTTGACACAGCAATCCCATTACTGGGTATATATCCAAAGGATTACAAATCGTTCTACTATAAGGACACGTGTACACAAATGTTCATTGCAGCACTGTTTACAATAGCAAGGACCTGGAACCAACCCAAATGCCCATCGACGATAGACTGGATAGGGAAAATGTGGCACATATACACCATGGAATATTATGCAGCCATCAAAAACGATGAGTTTGGGTCCTTTGTGGGGACATGGATGAACCTAGAAACCATCATTCTCAGCAAACTGACAGAGGAGCAGAAGATCAAACACCGCATGTTCTCACTCATAGGCGGGTGTTGAACGATGAGAGCACATGGACACAGGGAGGGGAGCACTACACACTGGGGTCAGTTGAGGGGAAATAGGGGAGGGACGGTGGGGGGTGGGGAGCTGGGGGGGGATAGCAGGGGGAGAAATGCCAGATGTAGGTGATGGGGAGGAAGGCAGCAAATCACACTGCCACGTGTGTTCCTATGCAACAATTTTGCATGTTCTTCACATGTACCCCAAAACCTAAAATACAATAAAATAAATAAATGGGAAAAAAAAAAAAAAAGAAATCTGACCAAGTTAACACAATTAGTAAGTGGCAGAACTAGGATTCAACCCAGACCTGTCCTGTTCAAAAGCACATTGGGTTAGAGGGAAATCATATGCATTATCTGAGAAAGGGCATGATGATTGGGGGCTGTGGATGTGCCTATAAAACCAAGAATTCACCTGTCATTTAGGCAAAAGGAACTCAGTTTTCACTTCAGGATTCACAAGGAAAAAAATGCAGACGGGCAGACTGTTCATCCTGGATGAAAAAGAAATGGAGTAACTCACAGCCTTGATGATTCCTGAACTCACTGGAGTGAGTAAGGAGAGAGACCTTCCTCTCCTCAGGGCTGAGAGTGACAGGAGGGGTGAGGATTTTCTTTTAAATTCAACGCTGTCTGAATCAACTGTCTATTCCCCACTGCACCTTGCAGCAGGCTCTGCAAATGTTAGGGGCTCAGTCCATATTTGTGGAAGGAAAAAGGGAATGGAGAAATAGAGAAAATTATTTATGGAATGGCAAGAAAGAGCAGCAGGAAAAACAGAAAACAGCGTAGGCTGTTTGTCGTCCTTTCTCTGGGAAGCCTTCATCTGCAGCTGCAGTCCTCCTTCCTTCTTCTGAAGTGCTCAGAACTTTATTTCAGCAACATCCAGCACAGACCAACTTACGTCTATTCCAGTATTTAACAATAATTCACTGTCTAAAGAGGATACCGTTGTGTGATAACCTTCTATGCAGCTCTCTGCCTAGGTCTGCCCAATTAAAATGTAAAGGGATAATGGAAGAGAAGTCTGTTTTATTCTGCTCTATATTCTTCCTGTGCCCTTAGGGCAATCCTCCATTTAGAAAAAGGGCTTAGCAAACGTTGGCTTACCAAACCAGCTTCCTTCTATGGGCCACTTTGTAAATCTTCCTAAAGACCAAGTGTTCTATTGTCCACTGCTTGCTTTGGACATCAGAAATGAATCAACCCCACCTGACTCAGGCCCGGATGATGCTCACCTGGAGGAATATGGAAGCGCCCTTTTAAAGCGCCCTTGAGCCTGGCAAGGTAACCACAGGAACATGCTTCCTAATCATTACCCAGATGCCTCAATAGAGCCTCCTCAGGAGGGGCCCAAACTGGAGCTCTAGCCTGTTTCCTTTAAGTGAGAGTGAAGCCTGGCTTTGAATGCAACAAGAGTTCCTTGAAGCTTGAAGTGTTCAATTTTACTCCGCCATGCCCCCAGTATAATCCATTGAAAGGGCACTGTCCTTCAGCCTTTCAGTTGGGCTGACAGCTGCCCGCTGATTAATTGACAGGTTAAAAAGATTGATTCCACATGTCAGAGCTGTAACCCTGCCAGAACAATACAGCTGTCACTTGGGCTGTAAAACAGACGCTTACATTAGCAGTCCTGACAGAGCCACGCACGGACACATGCACCTGCCTTTATGGAGAGCCTAAACACACAGCCACACTGAGATTAATCATCTTGAAAGCAACCCTGGAAGACCAAATAAATGTTTCCATGATGGAAATAGTCATAGTAATGCTTCCTTGGCATGCTCTTGGTCTGCAGATGGTGCCCAGTGGGCACACCAAGATGTGGGGAGTAAGGTGGGGCTTCAACAGTTGTCTGTAGTTACTACCAGCACCTCTAAACCCCAGTCCTTCCAACATACACTTGCATGCACTTCCATATAGCCATAGACAGAGCCTCACCATTTCCCTAGAATTCCATTTCTCAACACAGGGCTCAGTCTCCCCAAGCCAGTAATACACAAACCCCAACCCCAACCCTAATCCTAGCCTCAGGCCGCCATCATGCCGACATGTTTGTGGAATGATTATTGAAAACTTGCTTTCATGAATGAGTGTCCCTAACACACCAAAAAACTAAAACCTGAGCCTGTCAAAAACAGGGAGATATCACAGCAGCCTGGAGAAAATGATCTTCCAACCAAGAAACATCTGGGGATGCGGAGGACATCTGAACACACCAAATGCCTTTCCACGCATTTGAATTGCTTGTAAGCAACTTCAAAAGAGAAATACCCCAACATCCTTCTGCTCTATTTAAAATCTGAATAGCTTGAAATTGTCACTAGAGAATTCAAGTAGTTGGGCTAGACAGTCCCCAGGGAGAATTCCTCAGGACAATGCTGGGTCAGCATGTCTCTGGAGTTAAACAGGAAACCAGATCTCACATTCGTTCCTCTCAGAGCCTGGCGCCATCTCATCTCTACCCGTCTCCCTCCAAACCTGTTGCCACCATCACAAAGATGCCCAGTATGGATAAAAGAGCTGCCCTCCAGGTGACCAACCTGCCCTAGGGTAGCAGGCAGCAGTAACAGCCCATGGTCAGGTTAATATCCCCACCTGCATGTGGTCAGAGCACCCAATCTAGTGTATTATGATTTACAGATTTCACGTACTCTATATATCCTATAACTTTTCACTCTGATAATGTTGTTTCCAGAATAAAGGGAAGATTTCTGTTAAATGTTTCAATGAAAATTCTCTGAGTGCCAGAGTAGTGGTCCCAGACTTAGCTACATACTACAATCTTCTAAGAAATCTTTGAAAAATTCAGACACTAAACCTCCAGCTAGGGCTAGTGAATCAGAATTTACAGATACAGGATTTAAAAATCTGTATTTTCAATAGGCTTCCTAGTTGATTCACAGCAGACATGCATTTGATAACCACATTTCACAAGTCCACTCAAACTAAAGACAAGATCTCACCTGGCAACCTGTCTTCAATGAGAGGACAAGGCTCTACCAAAAGGATGTTAGGGACATTTTGTTGCCAAAGGTCCCAGAGAACATTCATGCCACGAAACACAGGGTAGAAAAGTATCGGTCGGGTGCTATGGCTCATGTCTGTAATACCAGCCCTTTGGGAGGCCAAGGCAGCTGGATCACCTGAGGTCAGGAGTGCGAGACCAGCCTGGCCAACATGGTGAAACCCCATCTCTACTAAAAGTACAAAAATTAGCTGGGAATGGTGGCACATGCCTGTAATCCCAGCTAGTAGGGGGCCTGAGACAGGAGGATCGCTTGAACCTGGGAAGCGGACGCTGCAGTGAGCTGAGATTGTGCTACTATGCTCCAGCGTGGGCAACAGGATGAGACTCTGTCTCAAAAAACAAGGAAAAGAAAATTATCAGTATCATGAAACTACTGAAAGGTGGATAATAGAGAATACCTATATACTATCTATATTAGTAATTTAAAGTAGAAAGTTTTCACCGCTCTTTGGACAATTTTCTAAAATAAGAAAATTCAGTTTTGATATATATTTTTCTAAATTAGGTCATGTACGTTGCAAAGGTAATATATGTTCATTGTAACACATAAAAACATATGAAAGTTATTTTTAAAATATTAATACTCTCTCCCCCTGTTCCCTAATCCAACCCGTTCGGGTAAGCAATATTCATATCTCAGTGTGTGTTCTTCTATATCTCTCTCCCTGCTCATATATGCACAAACAAACACATACAGACCTATATAGGATATGGTGGTTAATTTTACGTGTCAATTTGATTGGGCTAAGGGATGCCCAGATAGCTGGTAAAACATTATTTCTGGGTGTGGCTATGAGGATGTTTCTAGACAAGATCAACCTTTGACCCAGTAGACTGAGTGAAGAAGATCCACCCTCACCAAGGTCAGGGGCGGGGAGGGGGCATCATCCAGTCCTTTGAAGGTCTGGATAGAACAAAAGCCAGGGGAAGGATGAACTGTTCTTCCTAAGCTGGAGCGTCCATTTTTCCTGCCCTTGGGCATCCAGGCTCTGGGTTCTTGGGCCTGCAGACTCATGGACTTTCACCGGCAGTCCCTTGCCAATGGCTCTGGCCTTCAGGCTCAGACTGAAATACATCAGCAGCTTTGATGATGCCTCCGCCTGCAAATGTATCTGGTGGAAGATCTCAGCCTCCGTATTCACGGGAGCCAATTCCTGTACTGATTCCCTTCTTCTATATTGAAATACATCCTGTTTGTTCTGTTTCTCTGGAGAACACTGGCTCATATGCATGGTTTGGGGTTTCTTTCCTTTTGTTTTTTTATATTGTCATAGTCTACATATTACTCTGCCACTTCTTTCGGGGAGAACGTATTTTAAAATATACCAAAAAGTCATCCATATTCATGTCATTGTTTCCTTCCATCTCCAGAAACATCTCCCTACAGTTTCTTGTTCCGTGTCTGTTAGAAGACCATAGCTACTTTCCCGTGGGCTCTGCAGATGTCCTCCCATGTGGCATCCACTTTTCCCAGCCCAAAGTCACAGAGTTGGAGAAGCTATAGCTAGGTCATATGCCAGGAACACAGTTACCACTTCCCCTCTGTGTGAGGGCAAGCAGAAGATAGTTTTAAAAAAGGAGAAAATCTACCTATTTAGTCTTCAAAAATAGCCAGTCAATAACTATATTGAAACAGAGAGGTAGATTGATAACTGACAGAAAAAAAAAATCCTGTCTTAAAAAAATGTTTTATTGAGATATAATTGACATATAACAACAAATAACATGGATTTAAAGTATACAATTTGATCAGTTTTGACATATGCACACATTCACAAAACCATCAACACAATCAAGATAATAAGTCCATCACCCAGAAAAGTTTTTCCTCAATCCCCTCTATAATTTTAAAGTCCAGATCCCCAGGAAACAGCCTATCTGATTTCTGCAACTCTGGGTTTGTTTGCATTTTCTATCATTTTAAATAAATGGAATCATACAATGTGTATTCTTTTCTGACCTTTTAAATTTTACTCGGCATAATTGTTTTGAGATTCATTCTGCTATAACATATATCAACAATTCATTCTGTTTTATTGCTAAGTAGTTTCTATTATATAAATATAACACAGTTTGTTTATCTATTCATCTGTTTATAGACACTTGGGTTGTTTTCAGTTTTTAGCTATTACACATAAAGCCACTATGTACTTTATTACATACAAGTGTTTGTATGGTGTTGTGAACCAAAGAAACTTAGAAACTGTTTTCCAAAGTGGTTGTATCATTTTATATTCTCACCAGCAGTGTGTATATTTAATATTATTACTCATTAAAGAGATACAAATTAAAACCATAATGGGGCCAGGCACAGTGGCTCATGCCTGTAATCCCAGCAATTTGGAAAGCCGAGGCAGGCAGATCACCTGAGGTCAGAAGTTCGAGACCAGACTAACCAACATGGTAAAACCCACTCTTTACTAAAAATACAAAATTAGCTGGCTGTGGTGTCACGTGCCTGTAATTCCAACTATTTGGGAGGCTGAGGCAGGAGAATCACTTGAATCTGGGAGGTGGAGGTCACAGTGAGCCAAGATCGGGCCATTGCACTCCAGCCTGGGGAACAAGAGTGAAACTCCATCTCAAAACAAAACAAAACACAATGGATAGCACCACTCATTGTTAGAATCACTAAAATTTAAAAGACTGACCACATCAACATGAAGTTGCCTGTCTTAATAAGTACATGGTATCAATATGGGCTAGCAAACTTTCTGCAAGTCATGAAAAAGAAATTATTTTCATGACTTTGTAGCCCCATCTGATGTGTAGCTACATCCTGGAGAGTCAGTAGGAGCAGGGCACTATGCCATGGGCTGGAATAAGAGAAGTATAATCTACTGTTTACAGAACACACACAAAGCAGATGCTACTCAGTTCTGTTATTGATCTTTCTAAGTGATACATGAGTGATGCAGATGATACCATCAGGATGACTCGTCTATCACCAACATCTCTACAGCAGGAAATGGGGATGCCACATTCATCTCCACCACCTGAGTGCTAATGACAGTACTGCTGCCACAGGACAATTAAACTCACACACCTAAATCCACCCCCACTTGAATCTCTGATTTAAAGGGAAACAAAACATGGATAAGTCAGCTGCATAGGCGAGATGGTCCCCATGGAGGAAAGAAGGTCAGACACCCGCCCTGGCTCTCAGCCATCATTTTTCCAGCACTGGCTGCCCATGAGCTCAGGTGCAGTCAGGTGGACTCTTTTGCGATTTCTTCCCTTGGATTCTCCTATGTGGTATCCATTTTTCCCACCCCAAAGTCAGAATTACAGAACCTATGGATAGGGTATATCATCTGGGTTCTGAATCTCCTCATAAACAAAGATTGTCCAGGCACTGCTCAGAAGTCTTCAGGGATGGGGCGTTTGCTATCCAGGCAGCCCATTCTATCTCTTCTTAACTTCTGAGTGTGGAGTGTAATAACATCTTCATATATTATCCCATGTGGCTTACGGTTCCAGAAATCCCTGTTACCTTGAGACCTTTCCCTCTGGCAGACAGCAGCCAAGGCTTTTTTATTCCCTTCACCTCAAGGAAACAACAGCAGAATAAAAGTCAAATTTATGGCTGAAGTTTCAAAAGCCGAGGTCTAAACAATGAGGCAAAGATTGAAAAGACTCAGATTAGTCTGAGCCAGGTTCTCCCACCAAAGAAAAAAAAAAGTACATAAATGATTCTATCTCTTTTAAACTGAAGGGAAGGAAACCATTGGTACAACAGAAAAGGAAGGAAATGTAGGTGCTGGGAAGTCCCTAAGAAGAGACTGTCACCTGGGCCAGCTCTGGCCAGGATAACAGGCTTTCCAGATTAGAGCAAGGGCAGAAAGACACCTGTTCCTACCCCCACTCCAATACCCTCCATCTCTGTGATAGAGCCAAAGGGCCCAGCAAGACCTCCAAAAATCCCCCCAACTTCTGCCAACACAGAGCCCTGTGCCGGAAGCAGGAGGGAAGGGTGCAGACAGATGGACCTTAACAACCTCACAGAGAACCTCATGTGTTCTCCACACAGCCATGGGTGGCTTGAATGTGGCACAGACAGCCAGCAAACGGGACAAGCTCGGAACAAAAAAGACCTTGCAGAGAGTTTCTTGGACCAAAGACGGGAGGCCAGATGGGAATGAGGACATCCCAATGAATGCCAACACAGACAGATGATGGCAATCTGGACAGAGGCCCCCACTCCATCCAGCCTCTGCTCTCTGTGAAAATCTCTGCAGTTTATACACTACCTAGGGGAAGGTGAATGTGTTAGGCTTCATACTGAGATTTGTTGTTTTCAGCCCGAGCACTGTGTTATCATCATACAATTAAGTTTTGCTCAGTGTGGAGATCCCTTAAAGAACTAAAAGTAGAACTACCATTGGACCCAGCAATCCCACTACTGGGTATCTACCCAGAGGAAAAGAAGTCATTATATGAAAAATATACTTGTACATGCATATTTATAACAGCACAATCCACAACTGTAAAAACGTGGAACCAACCCAAATGCCCATCAATCAATGAGTGGATAAAGAAACGGTGGTATAGACATACGATGGAATATTACTCAGCCATACAAAGGAGTGAATTAATGGCATTTACAGCGACCTGGATGAGATTGGAGGCTATTAATCTAAGTGAAGTAACTCAGGAATGGAAAACCAAACATCATATGTTCTCACTCATAAGGGGGGGCTAAGCTATGAGAGTACAAACGCATAAGAATGACACAATGAACTTTGGGGACTCAGGGGGAAAGGGTGGGAAGGGGTGAGAGATAAAAGACTACAAACACTGCGCAGTGTATACTGCTTGGGTGATGGATGCACGAAAATCTCACAAATCACCACTAAAGAATTTACACATGTAACCAAATACCACCTGTACCACAATAACCTATGGAAATAAAATTTTTTTAAAGTGACACTGGTGACTATTAACAATTCATATATATGTTAAATAATAATTTCTTGTTAAAAAATTAAGTTTTGCTATAGAAGGTTTTTTTAAAATTGTATTTCTTGTCTATCTGGGTTTGTGGATTGAGGTTTGTGTCTCCGATGACTGTTAGGAAATATTTTGTCCTTTTAGGATAACATGGGTCTCCTCCTGCTCCATCAATTGCTCCTAATTCTCTCCCTCCATCTGAGGACAAAGACAACAAACCTTCTACATCAGCACTACTCAAAGGGCGCTGCATGGACAGGTGTGAGTTCATACACTGTTTGCTATCTGGCCTCTGTAAGCACAAAGATGAAAAAATGAGTTTCTAAAATGTTACCGCAATTAGATATTGGTCACTAAGCACATGACCAGTGGACATGCCTTGTGGGACACAATATAGACACAATCAGATGCCAAATTTGTGTGATAAGCGAATTATAATATGATTTCCATGTTAGCTATAAACAACAAAACTGTGTATCAAAGGTCAAAACTGTTTCTTTGCCGTGAATAATTGAAAATTGAGATATGCTATTTTACCTAACATTGCTGGAAATCCTCAAAGAAAGTGACTGAGACCTTCCCAACCACCTCACTCTTTCCTCCTACAAGCTAAAGAACATGGCTCCTTTTGTGATCCTGCTTATCACAGTGTCAGCCCCCTAAGAGCCTGGTCATTTAGTTCTAGCTGTTATGCAGGAAATTGGGATGGGGGCAGTGGAGGGATAGGCCTAGAGCGAGAAGACTCCTGTTTCTTCTCAGTTTTCATTTTCCCAAATCTAGAGTCTCTCTTTAGACAGGTTCTAACCCTGGCTGGGTGGCCCCAGAGAAATGTGATTTGGGTCTGAACAGGCTCTGCCACAAGTCTCTTCAAAGCTTTTACGGCGAGATTCAATACAGATATACAGATCAATTATCTTAAAAGCAGCAAGGAGGCCCATCAAATATTTCTAGCTTTAAACAGGTTTATTTCCATCTGCACTTATCTCTGCTATTTAAACTCCATTGCTTGCAGTTAATCTTATGTAATGCAGCATAAGAGGGCTTATTTACTTTCTAATGACATCAATTGGCCATAAATATTAGATATCCAAGGTTCGTTGAAGCTGTGGGGACAGTTTTCCATTCTTCCTTGACATTTGACTATTTGCAGAGCTTTCTCTTCTGTTTGTTCTTGTGTGACTCACTTATCGGCTGTCATAGGCCCATGTTCGATTTATTTAAATTGAATGAATAAGTACATTAGGCGAGGCTGTCAGGAGGAGAGAGAATGGGAGCTTACTGGGATGAGTGATAAGTCAACACGCTGCAATAGAGATTCTCAGCAAAACTGCACAAATCAAAATGCTAAATGGAGGCGAAGAGACAGCCCAGAGCCTCCAAAGGCAGGTGTGTGAAAAGACCAGGCCCCTTTCCTCTGGGGACAGAAGATCCCCAGGTCTGGGATTACTGTGGACCTCATTAGGGTAGGGGCAAATTGCTTCCAGCAGAGAGGACGTTCAATCTCCAGATGATTTTGAACCTCTAAAAAAATTAAACTAGCTAATATCTGAATAGTTTTAGAGCCAAACATTCCATTTTACATCATCTATTGAATCCTCATAACTCTCCCTGCTCTTTTTCCCCATTTTATAGTTCAGTATCCTGAGGTCCAGACATCCTGCAGCTCACCTGAGGCCACAGAACACTGGAAGCTGCAGCCCCCTGACCCTACCCCCTCAACTCCTTCCTCTCCTTTGCTACCTGGAAAGTAGAGTCCCATGGCCAGCCATTCTGCTGGTGCAGCTCTAAATACAGGGTAGTTCATCTCTTCCCAATGAGATTTCTCCATTGCACAGATTTATCAACCAGCTACCTTGGTGAATTCACAGAGACAATGGTGGCCTTTTAACATGGAACTGCTAGACAGATGCTGATATGGTTTAGCTGTGTCCCCACCCAAATCTGATCTTGAACTATAGCTCCCATAAGTCCCATGTGTTGTGGGAGAGACCCAGTTGGAGACAATAGAATCATGGGGTGGTTTCCCCCATACTGTTCTCCTGGTTATGAACAAACATCACAAGATCTGATGTTTTTATAAGGGGTTTCCCCTTTCACTTGGCTCTCATTCTCTCTTGCCTGCCACCATGTAAGACATGCCTTTTGCTTTTGGCCATGATTGTGAGGCCTCCCAGCCACATAGAACCGTGAGTCCATTAAACCTCTTTTCCTTATAATTTATCCAGTTTGGTGTATGACATTATCATCAGCATGAAAATACAGATGCCTGTGATTGGAGTTTTCTTCTCACTCCTCTGCCCACACCCATTTTTTAATACAGAATTATTTGTTCTTTGGAGACCTCAATACCTAAGGCAGATTTATCCCTCAGTAAACCCTCAGCCTCAGCAAACACTTTTTGGGGATGTTAGAATGCCCTTCGGAATAAAATGTATTTCAAGTATTTGTTGGTTATCACTAAATCTCCAGGATTATGTCTTTTAAAAGGTCCCATTTTCTCCTGGTTGTTAGAAAGTGCAAGTCTGTAGTTGGGAATGTGGTCATAATGCAGGCCTCTAGATTTCTCTGAAGTTCTTTTAGAAAGGAACAGTGGCAATCTTTGGAATGAATAATAGCAGAATCTCTCACGGAGGACAATTTAATTTGTTTTATTCATTCATTCATTATTATACTGCTCAAGTCCTGTGCTACGTATTGGAAACTTAATGGTGAGGAATAACAGCCAAGGTCTTCACATTTAGAGAGCTCACAACCTCGTAGGAGAGACCTACATGAATCCATTGACTATACTCATGAATGGATACTTACAAACCACTCCTATTCTGTGGAATCACATGGTAAAGGGGAGAAGTAGAAAAGGGGCAGTAGCAGGGCATATTTCCCCCTTTAGCTGAGATGCAATCAACTATATGAAGACTGGTGCTTAATACATAAAGCAAGGGAGAACCATCCCACATGGAGCAAAGGGCTTATGCAAGCACCCTGAGGCGTGACATAACATAGCCCAGAGAACAAGCACAATGGCACAAAGTGAGGCTGGCCAGCTAAGCAAAGACTGGGCTGCAAAAAGCCTTCTAAGCTGTTCCATCTTCTGTCCTTTATCCTAAGATCAACAGGAAAGCACTCAAGTTTAAAGCAGTGGTGCCAATGTGATCAGATTTGCATCTTGAATAAAAGAAAATCACTCTGGCTGCAGTGTGGCAAAGGAACAAATGAAAGACAAAGTGGATTTGCAAAAAACTGTTGGAAAGATATGTAGCCACTGAGCTGAGAGTGCTGGTAGCTCAGGTTTAGTGGTGGTGGAGACGGAGAGCAGCAGGCAGATTCAAGAGCTCTTTAGTAGATGGACGAATACAACTTGGTGACGCATTAGGTATGCGGGGTGAGGAAAGGGATATCTCAATAGAAGCTGACTAGATATTGGTTATCAGTGAGGCCCCTCCTCAAATAGGCACTAGAAATCTCTCAAGACCTGTAGTAAAATGTCCAAACAATATAATCCTACTGCTCCAGTTGATCCCATGAGGGCTGGGGTCTCTCTCTTTCTCTTTTTTACATCAATGTATTTAAGTATCCAAAAGAATGCCTGGCTCAGAGTAGGTACTCAATAAACACTTGCAGAATCCCAGCTACTTCCATTCCTCTCTGCTCTGTACACATCTCTGCAGCTGAAGGAACATCCTCTTGTGGAGTTACAATCTGTTACTAGAAACACCTGCAAAATTGTCTGTCTCAAAATGTTTGTGAATGCCTCCAGCTGCCTGGGGGAAAACTCTTCCTTGTCTAGGGTGAAGGAGGTTCATAGCTTCCAACTGTATACCTCTCAGGGGAGCCACCTGGCCCACAGTGATCTTCCTTCGCTGGTGAATACTATATACCCCAAGCCATTGTTGATTGTTGGTTGGAGGCAAGGGGGTAGACAATGGACTCAGGCTGGTGCAGCACAATTATCTCTTCCAAGTGTTTGGAATTTGGAAGAGAGACATAAAAACTAAAAATAATTGAAATCTAGTCCCTTTAATGATAGCAATTTGTATATAAGTCCTTTGAAGTCATCTTGCAACCTGCCGAAACTGGTTGCTCAAGTCTTTCCATTAGATCACATTAATTTCTATACCTTCCACTTTTTGGCTGAAACTAGCAAACTTTGGGGTTTTTTCCCCCCAATGTCAGAATAGAAAAATTTAAAAAACAAAAAATGTTAGGTAAGCAGTGTCCAGAAAACTTACCTAGAAGCTCCTCCTATATTTTTTGTGTTTGTTTCTTGTTATCAACTATCCCCTTGACTTTAGTTTTCTTGCTGAGATTTTGCTGTGTAACTGTTTATTCCACCATAAATGGGAGTTATAGAGCAACTGTCTAGTGCGGCTAGAGGTCTCGTGAACAGTTTCTAAGGAGGGTTTTTGTTGGAGGACTTTGAGAGCCTCTGAGCTAGGGCCCTGGTTCATGTTAAGGGAATGAACCTGTATTGCCCAAATCATGAGAACAGTTAGCCCTGGATCAAAAAGTCTTAGCAACAGAGCAATAATTTGAGCCAAATTCTCAAACAAAATGCTTTACTCAAGTTATCTTTCCGACCTTTTGCCATCTCCATCAGCATTTGGGTCCCATCAGATGATTGACACAAGTTTCATTTCCTTCTTAAGAGATCTCCAGCCACACGAGAGCCTTGGTACCAGATGTAGACAGGGAGGCTCAAATTAGATCTCAGAGCCAGGGTTGACAGCCATCATCGTGCATGAGGATTATTTTAGGAGGAGACACAAGCCAAATATTTATCAGCTAATAATGGCTGGGGCCGGTCAGTCTCCTCCCAGCCTCAGGAGGAGAGAAATCTGTGCTGTCATTTTGAAAATGCAACACTGATGGCTGCACTTCTGGGCTCTGACTCCAGGGCAGACAAAAGCCAGAGCCTCCTAGCTAGTGACCAAGTGGCCGCCACAGGGGAGAAGTGCTGGCAACCTGAGGCCCTGATGAACAGGGTCTGTGGGACTGTGCAAGAATCAGAGAAAAATATCTAGCACCCCACATTCAAGGGGGAGAAGATTGGGGGGGACACAGAAAGAGAAACGATCTAGGAAAAATTAGCTCAGAGAGGATGGAACACGGAAGACTGCAGTGTCTCACAACATCATTCACGGATGGATTGAGCATAGAACATTTTTTGCAGGCTGGGGTAAGTGTACAGAATAGAGCACCAGGGAGGGCTGGCCTGGGAGGGGGCTGAACCCCCTGCCATGTGTTTGACTGTCCCTTCCCAGCTAAGGTGTGCATTATAGGATATAGAAAGCCATGCCCCATGTCATAAGGGGAGAGTGGACCAAGATCTAGAGGACATGCAGGGCAGATCTGGTAAGTCTCATGTGCGTGTGTCAATCCTAAGTGATAAGGGATCTTATCTTCTCTGCTCCTTCCTGTCACCCTTTTGTCTCACCAGATGCTCAAACTTCCCTTCCCCAAACTGCAGGTCTCAGTTTTCACCTTCAGTAGCTGGTGACATTAGCTGCTGAGAAGTCCACCAAAGCCAGGAATTCCTCCACCCCTTCCTCACAGGGGGATTTGGAGACAGGAAGCAAAGGAATCCATGTGTCTTGGGCAGCCCTCCCCACACCACCTGGAAATGCTGGCACCTCCCCAAAGGGCTGCCTTTCCAAGAGCCAAGGAAATCCCAAAAGCTGTGGCTTCAGGCCACAAACAAGGCAGGAGATCTGGCTCTCCTCCCTCTGTCACTGGCTGAAATGCCCACCCGTGGCTTTGGGACTCCCTATGCCAGGCTCAGAAGCGACCCTGAGCATCCCCCAGAGCCTTCCCTCACCCACCTGCTTCCCAGCAGAGCAACCCCACTGACAAGGGACTCTTTCCTTCTCGCCCCCTGGAAGCAGCCAGGCCGTGCAAGGACGGGCACCCCAGCAAGGGGGGCTCAGGATCCGAGCCAGTCAAGTGCAGACAATCTCGGGAGACAGATGGCCAGGCGGATGGGCCGGCAGATAGAGGCTCCTGCTCCTTGTCAAGATGACACTCAAAAGTACATCCCCGTCATCGCGGGTTGTCAGTGGTGTGTCAGCGCGAGATGCTGTGTGTGTTTTTGGGCACTCTGTGAGTTTGGAAGGCTGAGCTGGTTCCCACTTCCATAGCAACGACAAAATTCCAGCCCCAGACGCAAGTCTCTGAGTTAGTGTCAGACATGGGTGGGGGGACAGCAGGGAGAGGGGTGTCGCTCCCAGCAGAAAGCAGCGCTGGAGTGGCGAGGATGGGCAGGAGGCAGGTTTCTGGAAGTCTGTGGGGAGACCGTGTGTGGGCACAGAGTAACAGAAGGCAGGAGCTAATGGCTGAGCTAACGGGAAATGCAATCTGTCAGCTTGAGTAAGCTGGGGAGTCGGGGTTTCCTGAGCCCTGGTACCTTCCAAGACCCCTGAAGGGACCGCTGGGTGTTCAGAAGAAAATCCAGGTGGGTTCAAACTTTGTGAAGTCTGGAGTAACAGACGTGATGTTCTCATGGAATGGAATATGGAAGGGGAAAAACATAATCTCTAAAGCTAGTAATAAGACACACACAAATCACTAGAGAGGATTGTCCCTCCTTGACTGAGGGAGCTAAATTTCTCCTGACTCTTTGAAAACAAGTTCATCCACTCGTGAATGGCTGAGATTTTGCATATATGGAGAAAGGAATTGGGGTGACAGCCCTTTCCCAATTTCTTCTCCTGTCCCCTTTCTCTGGTCAATCACGAAGTCTCTGACTTCTGGCATTCAATAGATTAGGTAGCCTCTTTCTAGGCTCAGTTTCGTGGACCACTAGCTATGCAATCTGAGTTAAGCTACTTTCTTTCCCCAGGCGTCTGTTTCCTCCTCTGTAATACAAAGAGGCCCTGGGCTGGGAGGATGACTTTCTACATGAACTTGACCATGGGAGTGGTAGCAAGGGATCTTTTCCAGTCACTGAAAGAACAAGCTGTTCATATTCCCTTGGGTAGGCTGAATAATGCCCCAATCCTGAAAATGTTCATGTTTTAATCTCCACAACCTTACATGGCAAAAAGGACTTTGCAGATGTGACTAAATTAAAGGTCTTAAGATGGGGAGATAAGCCTGCTTTACCCAGGCAAACCCAATGTAATCACAGGAGTCCTTATAAGTAAAAGAAGAAAGCATGAGAACCACAGGTACAGAAGTTGTGACGACCAAAGCAGAGGTTGGAGTAACAGCAGTACCGAGCAAAAAAATATCGAGAAGCCAATACAAGCTGGGAAAAGCAAGGAAGCTACCTCCCTGGAGTCTCCAGAGGGATCACAGTCCTGCAAACACCTTGATTTTAGCCCAGTGAGATGCATCCTGGACTTCTACCCTTGAGGACTGTAAGATGATAAATCTGCATTGTTTTAAGCCATTATGTTTGTGGTTATAGCAGCAATAAGAAACTAACACATTCCCCTGCAACACAGACTGGCCTGAAAACCTTCCTTTCCTGGCCTTGTCGTAAACACTATTGGTGAAGGAATGTGTGACGTCGGGTGGTGTTCTTTGCATCCCTCCGGAGCTCCTAGCAATGCATTGGGCACACAGGAGTCATTAAGTCAGTATTTGTCAGTTTGGTTTGATTTGGCAATAAAAGAGGAAAATGGTTTGGTGATCTGACATTGCCAAAGCTCTTGAGCAAGCATAAGAGTAAATCCAAGCATAAGAGGCCACTTGGCAGTGAGCTCCCACTTGTTTAAGGTGTTCATCATGGAACAGGGTGGGAGGCTATTCTCCACCTTGATGTCCATGTGTTATAAGCATCTGGGAAACCCCCATGGCCACCTCTGCTGCACTGACTGCGGCACTCAGAGCCCTTCCCAGATCCTTCCTTGTTAAATAGAAAGGGTGACTGTCCTGGCAGTAGCCCATGGAGACAAGTTTAAGCAGAGATTTCAGGGCAGTAAAGAAGTTGAGAAATCAGAGAATATTAATCAATCAACATTCTTCCAGAAAACATTTCATGAGCTGTGGGCTAGACTCTGGGGATAGAAAAATAAAATAGTTCCAACATTCAAGGATATCACAAACTATCAGAGCGCACAATCATAAAATCAAATAATTAGGAGGCAAGATTTTAAATACAAAGAGCTTGTGGGGGTGAGAGAAAGTGGCATTTGGGCTGGGTTTGAGAAAGGATTTCTTTATTCAGAGAATCAGGGCAAATAAATTTCCAGAGAGAAAGAAAAATCTAAGTAAATCATTTGTAGCATGAAAGTACACTAGAGCATTCAGAAAACTAGGAATAAAAGAGAATTTCCTCAGCATAATAAAGGGCATTTATGAAAAAAAAAAATACAGCTAGCATCACACTTGATAGTGAAAGACTGAAATCTTTCCCCCAAGAGGTAGAACAAGACGAGGATGTTGGCTTTCACCACTGCTATTTAAAATTGAACTAAAAGTTCTAGCCAAAATAATTAGATTAGAAAAGACATAAAAGGCATCCAAATAGAAAATAAATAATTAAAACAATTTCTATTTGCAGATGACATAAACCTAGATAGGGAAAATCCCAATGACGCCACAAGAAATCCAGTAGGGCTGATACAATGAACTCAGTAAAGTTGGGGTTACAAGGCCAGCACACAAAAATGAGTGGCATTACCATACGCTAACAATGAATAATCCAAAAGGGAAATACAAACAGCTATTCCATGTATAAAGGCATCTAAAAGAATCAAATATCCTGGAATAAATTTGGCTAAGGGAGTAAAAGATTTGTACACTGAAAACTATGAAACATTACTGAAAGAAATTAAAGAAGACCTAAAAAATGTAAGTATATCCTATGTTCATGGAATGGAAATCTAATATTGTTAAGATGTCATTACTACTCAAAGTGATCTATGGATTTAATATAATACCTCGTAAAATCTCAACAGTTGTTTCTGGCAGAAATGGAAAAGTCAGTCCTCAAATTCATATGACATTGTAAAAGGCCCTGAATACCCAAAACAATCTTGAAAAAGAAAATCAATTTGGAAGATTCACACTTCCTGCTTCCAAAACTCACTATAAAGCTACAATAATCAAAATAGTGTGATACTGGCATGAAGATAGACATATAAACCAATGAAGTAGAATTAAGAGTTCAGAAATAGACCTGTCTATCTATGGCCAATTGATTTTGACAATGTTTCCAGGTTCATTCAATGGGGAAAGAATAGTCTCTTCAACAGATGGTGCAAGGACAGCTGGATTTCCACAGGCAGAGGAGAATGCAGTTGTACACTGGATTCTCATATCACATGCAAAAATATCATATTATATGCAAAACTTAAAATGGGTAAACAACCAAAATTTAGCAGCTAAAACTATCCAAGGTTTAGAAAAAAACATAGGGCACAGCTTCATGACCTCAGTTTTGGCAATAGATTATTAGATATGACACCAAAAGCATGAACAACTAAAGAAAAATAGATAAATTGAATTTCCTCAAAGTTAAAAACTTTTGTGCATCAAATGATACCACCAAGAAAATGAAAAGGCAACCTAAAAATGGAAGAAAATATTTTTATTTTTCATAAGTGTTTAATAGTCAGAATATATAAAGAACTTTCACAATTCAACAGCAAGAAAAAAGACTATCCAATTAAAAAATGAGCAAAAACTTGAATAGACATTTCTTCAAAGAAGATATAAAAATGGCCAGTGAGCACGTGAAAAGTTGTTAAACATCATTAGTCAGTAGGAAAATCAAAATCAAAATCTATGGCCTAGACACCATTACACATTTTCTAAAGGGCTATAATTTTAAAAGTGAAATATAACAAGTGTTGATGAGGTCATGGAGAAATTGGAACTCTTACACCTTGCTGGTAGGGATGTAATATGATGCAGCTGCTGTCCAGAACAGACTGGTGGTTCCTCAAAGTTAGTCACAAAATTACCACATGACTCAGCAATTTGACATAACCAAAAGAATGAAAAACAGGCACACAAACAGAAAATAGTATTCCACTATGTCAACAGATTCACATTGTGGAATATTATTTAGCCATAAAAAAGAATGAAGTTCTGGTACATGCTACAACATGGACAAATTAGGAAAACAGTACTCCAAGTGAAATAAGCCAGAAACAAAAAGACAAATATTGTATGATTGTACTTAAATGAAATATCTTGAATGGGCAAATTCACAGAGAGAGAAAGGAGAGATTACCATAGCCTGGAGACATTATTGCTTCATAGGCACAGAGTTTCTCTTTGGGCTGATGAAAAAGTTTTAGAAATAGATAGTGGTGAAGATTATGCAACATTATGAATATAAGTAATATCGCTGAATTTAAAAATGATCAAAATGAGTGAAAAGTTGTATTTTTACTGCAATAAAAAATAACAAAAAGTATATTGGGTTTGGGGGCAGAAGTAAGGGAAGTATACGGCTTGGAAGAGCCAAGTGTATGCTTGGTGAGGATATGGAAAGAGATGGATAGCCCAGTCAGGCTGAAATCAAATTGTGAATGAGCCTAAGAGCTCTGCTAGAGAGTCTGGGCTTCTAGAAGATACAATGCATTTAACTTTTGTGTTGTCGCTTTTATTTTAGCTTAGAGAACTGGTTGACTTGCGGAGGAGTGACAGGCCTAGAGATCGCCACGCAGCTGTTACAAGAGCACAAATAAGAAACTTCAAGAGCCTAATGTATGGCGGTTGTAACAGGGCAGAGGCAGAGGAGGGCTGCAAGAGGGAGACAGAGGCTGAATCCTTAAGGTTTGTGGCACAAGAGAAGGATGAGGAAGGGCAAGGAGTTGAGGATGACTCACACAATTCCAGTCCACTGCTTTGCTCCTACTTAATATGCCTGTGGCTTAGAGAGATTGAGTAGATGGAACAACTGCAGACGGCTAGTGAGATGCAGAACTGAGGCTCAAATCCAGGTTTCCTGACTCTCAGTGACTTTCAATCTTACAGAGTCTCATAATTAAAGTTTTAATTTTATTTTAAACCACTGCATACAATCCAATCAGGTTAGGACTGGGGAGGTCCTTTGGTTTTCTGCCTGACCTTACTTTTCTGTTTCTGACTCCTCCAAGCGACCACATTCCATGGGGCCACTTGCTTGGGGAAGGGGAATTGTTCCCAGCTCAGTTGCAGCTCCAAAACATCTCCTGTTCCCTTGACCCTCTGTTCTCCTGCTTGTGGACTTCTTATTTCCCCTACCCAGAAGAGAAGAGTGAGCCCAGCTGGGTCCAGGAAAAGTATGTAGATGGTTATAAATTAATTTCCATGGTTTCATCATTATTAATCTTGTCTGGGTACATGATTAGAGGCCAATGACATACTAATTAGTCACTGTAATTAGCAAATGTCAGAGAGGGTCCAGGGGCTCCAAGGCTTAGACACGAGGGGTTGCCTTTGATAGTGGGGTCATTCAAGGCTAGCCTTCCTCCTGTCACATCCATCTTTATTTGGCTCATTATCCCACCCAAGACATATTGTATACGTCTTAAAGGTTTTCCCCCTCTCAATATAAAGAATTTCCTTATGTTTATTATTTGCAAATGAAGACATCAAATAATTTGATGGGTGATGAGTTAAATAGTGGAATGGAAAATACTGAGAGGGATACAGCTTGTAGGGAGTCCAGAAGGCAGGCTAATTGAGTCTACATCTCAGTCCTGCCCAGGCTGGTGTGCGGCCTTAGGCAAGTCATATCACATGCCTATCAAAGCAAGGCCTGTTTGCCAGATCTGGAGGTGAGAGAGTGGATTTCTCTCCAGTAGCTGATACCTGCTGCCATCCTAACCATCACTGTCTCACAGACCCGGCAAGGTTACCCAGTACAGCCCCATCTAAAGCAATTGTATGCCTTCCAATAAAGCCAATTCATTAAATATTCAAGTCATTGTGACTTTATTTTTATTTCCCTGCAAGACTTTTTCTTGCAAATAAATATCCAACACAGAAAAACAAAACCGCCAAACTATGTGCCCTGTTTTGTGTGTTTAGAAAAGAAATCCACAGATCATTATATTTAGATTCTCCTTGACAGTAGTGCATGAGAGGTGGAAAAAGGTGCACTCCAGGCCTGCCGTGACCATCAGCTCCAGAGAACCCCTCCTTCGTGTAGATGCTTCTGCTGCAATGAGGCCACGCTAAGCTCACGGATTATAACTTTCCTGCAACACCAAATCAAGTACTGCAAAAGATCCTAGAAAAATCCAGCAGCCTGGCAGCCTCAAATAATCTCTTAAAACATCAAAATGGACTCTCCTGAGCTATGTCTGTCTCCTCGCCATTTTTTGGTCATGTTCCATGTACTAATTATACAAGCGTACAGAGACTCATTTCCAACAGTGGCCAGGAAAGAGAACATTCCCCTTCTGCCTTTAGAGAGTTCTCTCAACCGGTTCTGGTCTTGGGTACCTCCCTTATACATGGCCATGCTATTTCAAGAACACTGCTTCAAAGGGAAGAATACCCAATGATTATCAATTACATGCTCATAGCCACTTGGCCAGTGGGTGATGACTTTCTCATTGGGATGAAGCCAATGCTTTACTCAGAGATCTTTTTCTCATCAGTGGATCATGTGATGAAAACATTAGGAATATCCATGCTTAGGTTTTCATGTATTATCATTGGTGTCATTACCCTAGCTGTCATCTCAACCCTCATCTATCATACTCCTAACAGATACTTCCTTTTTCTTTTCTATAATGAATCTACCAAATCATGATAGTCAGGCTCGTTTGATGATGGTGGCTAAATTCCTGCAGCACAAACCATCGGCCTACAGTATATTTACAGGGCTGGTGTTGACAAGCTCGCCACTCCACGCAGGATTCCCACCTTCGCTCTATTCTGCTTTCACCCCTTTGCCAGTCAAATCCTCTCACCAGCCCCCAGGTCCTCCAGTAAATAAGGCCTTTTTTGTTGTTGTTTTGGGATGGAGTCTTGCTCTGTTGCCCAGGCTGGAGTGCAGTGGTGCAGTCTTGGTTCACTGCAACCTCCACCTGCTGGGTTCAAGCAATTCCGCCTCAGCCTCCCAAGTAGCTGGGATTATAGGTGCACACCACCACACCCGGATAATTTTTTTAATATTTTTAGAAGAGATAGTGTTTCAACATGTTGTCCAGGCTGTTCTCAAACTCCTGACCTCAGGTTATCTACCCACCTCAGCCTCGCAAAGTTCTGGCCTTACAGGTGTGAGCCACTGCACCGGGTAATAAGGCCTTTTCTGGCATAATCTTTAGGTTCAAACTTCAATTTCAGGCTAAAACTATCAGGTCGCATTCTAAGCCTTAGGTTGGTGCCAGTTTCCCAGACCCAGAAATCTTCCTCCACCTGCCTTTCCCTAGGATTAGAAACCAGTTTAACTCCTTAGTCTATTACTGTCACACTTTTGGTTGTATCTTCTTATCATTCCTGTCAGCAGTGTAATAAAGTTTCTTCTTGCCTATTATGACATCTTTGCCTTGAATTATAACATGTCAGAGACTAGGATTGTTCGCCAGCTTTCATTTTGTTTATATTTACCTGCAATATCTTTTCCTACCTATCCGTTTATTTCCATCCCTCTTGTAGCATTGCAGTGTGTCTCTTATAGACAACATATTGTTGGTCTTTTAAATTCCAGCCTGAGAATGTGTATGTTTTTTAAATTGTGATAAAATGCATAACTTTCTTTATATCTAGCAGTTTCACTTGGTTCTTTTTTATGATTATGCTTCGTACTGCATTTTGCTATTATTTTCCCTTATCTATTGCACCTTTACTTTGCTTACATTAAATTCCTGGCCAAACTGTTCTAGTAATTCTGCTTCAGCTGGTAGGCACAATTCAGCTTGCTGTCTTTCCTTTGTATTGCTTGTGTTCTCAGCGGTTTTATTATTGTAGCCTGCAAGCTCATTTTCTTATGGGAATTTCAGCTCCCTACTTTTCCTAGTAACGGATACTGGTGAAGTGCCAAGGGCCAGACTGGTGTGTTCCACTCAGCCCATGCTTACTCTGCCCACCTGGGCTTTGGCACTGTCTTGAGAGAATCACAGATTCAGTGGGACAGGCAATGAGTTCTTAGGCAACATGCAATGTAGGAAAGAGCAGATATTAAGACATTCCCTAGTCTCTCCTCGATTCCCCACCCCAGTTTTCACCCACTGCCTCCACATACAACACACACACAAATGCTCACATGCATATGCATACATACGCTCGGACACATATGTGCACACACATGCACACACACACCTGCACACAAGCTCACACACACATCCACACCAGTATCCCACAGCCTTCCATATCTTTGGGAGCTTTCTCTGGTTCTTGTATGTCATTATTCCGCCAGTTCATGCTTCACTGTAAAATGTCAGTTCACTATCTTCATAGAAACATCAGGCTTCAGGTGGTTTCTTGAGCCTGAAGGCTACTTAGCATTGACTGGGAGACAATCACATGTTTGAGAACTTTATATCCCTGAATGGAAATCTTTAGAGACTGTCCAAGTGAATGTGTGCAGCTTGGATGCTAGTTGTATTGGTGTCAAAACACAAAACACAGACACTCATGTGAAGCCTTATGTGTGAAGATCTCAAAGGCCAGGATGTCTTCTTTTTTTTTTTTTTTTTCATTTGTAGAGTACACTCCTGAATGACCTTATGTGCTCATATTAACCTTCTGAGATAGGCAAGACTGGAAATGGTGTCCTCCTCTTATTTGAAAGGTACTGAAGCCCAAAGAAATAGAGAGATTGAGTGAAGATTACATGAGCACAGCCGGTTTGTGGTCTATGCACTCATTTACAGCCTCTAGGGATGATAATTAAAGAGGCCACTTCTAGCTTAGGAAGTTAATTTACTGGTGACAGGCATGTGGGAGGAGCCTCATAAGAGCTGCACAGGTGCTCCCCACCTGCATCATAGCATAAGCCTAGACCAAGAAAGAATTATCCAACATCACCACAAAAGCCTAGGTTTTGCAAACGTCTTACTGATTATCGTCTTACTGAATAGTCCTCCAGTTAACAGGAGATTGACAATGTACGTACAGAATGGTGGTTTGGATGATGGAGAAAGGAGGTGCATCACGACTGTTGAGAGTAAAAGGCTCCCTTTTCCACTTTTCAATAAATCACCACACCATTATCCCAGTCGCTCAAGCCAAAAATTTTGGGTCATCCTTGACTCCTCTTTCTGCCGTAGTGCAATGGACACAATCCATCAGCAAACTCTGTCAAGGTTTGCTGCAAAGGTATTTACCTTTGGCAAATATCCAGCATCTGACTCCCCCTGATATTCCAACCAACCTGGCCCAAGCACTTCTCCTGGTTTTTTAATTGGCTGTAATCCTGAATTATCATCTATTATCAACACAGCAATCAGAGAGATCATTTTAAAACAGAAGTCAGACTGTGTCATTACCCAGCTAAAAACTCTCCAGTGGCTTCTGATCTCGTGCAGAACAAGAAGTCAAATTGCTAACCAGAGGGTATAAAGCCCTATCTACCCTCACCCGCTGTCACTCAGTTCTCTAACCTGTCTGCCACCTCCCTCATGTGCTCCACTGCAGGCATTGACCCCAATGCTAAACCTCAAACATACCCACAGCCACCTACAGTTCTCACTTGTTGTTCAGCCTGCTGGGCACATTCTTCCACAGACATATGAGTGGTCTGCTCCCTCCCTTCCTTTAGGTAAGTGCCTACCAAGATATCACCTTATTAGACAGGCCTTCGGTGGCCACCCTAAAAAAATTAGCAATACCCCTCTACCCCCATCTTCCTATTCTGATTTATTTTTTGCCATAGCTATATCATATATCATCTAATACATTCACATTTATGCTTATTATCTGCCTTCTCGTACTAAAATATAAGCTCTAAGAAGGCAAAGGGTTTTCTTTTAATTTTTGTTCACTGCACATCCCAGTCTCTGGAAGTATGTCTATCACATGTTCGTCACTCAATAAATAGCTGTTGAATGACTGGATGCATAAATAAACGAAATTCTGAGAGGTTGCAATCTAGAAACAGGTTTTGTAGCTACCTGAAATGTAATTGCCTGGCATGCTATGCTAAGTCATAGCCTAACATTCATCCCTTACAGAAGGACGGCAGGGAAGGGGAAAGAAGCCGGTATAAGCACAGGACAATTACAAAGTGCACAACCTCTACACATATGCAAACAAATGTAACCCCGCTCCTATCTTTATATCCTTTCTCAAGTGTGACTCAAAAAGCCCGTATTTTTATTCCATTCCTTGGTTTTATCCTCTTTATCACTACCTGAGCAATTCAGCTCTAGCGCACACTGTAGCCCAAACAGAAAACCTTAGAAATCTTTAGGCCCCAGAAGTTTCTAAATCCATGGACGACTTTCCACCTCAGAAAGCCTGACAGGCACCAAGTTAACAGCCCAATCTCCTTTTGAATTGTTTATTAAGCAGGCTCTATGTTCACCCTCCCAGGGAAAGAATGTGCCAAATGCCAGAAATATCAGCCATTTCCGACGCCATCCAGAAAAGTATGCAAATGCTGATAGCTTTCCCAGGAAAAAGATAATAGAAAATCAGTATCAGTTTCTCATAGGTTGCCACAGGTATGTTGGCAGGAAAAAAAAAAAAAAGGGATGAATGAATGAACCCATCATTCCACTCACATGAAAGGATGGTGGGCCTCCACTTCCACAAGCATGGACTGTGCCCACCAGAATCACAGGAAGCAGCTTCGCATCAGTCTAACCCAGCAATGGCTTTGACTTAGGGAGCTTGTACCACTCAACAGTAAGAAATTCTGCCAGTATGTTCTTGCCTTCAAGTTCCATACTGTTTCATGGCATCTTGTGGCTGTTAAAAAAAGTGGCTCAACTTATGCTGTCGTTGGATGGCTATCGCTGTCTAAGATGCCTTTCACACAAAGAAGCAGAACCTTTCCTCCAGCTAAGTCTCTTCTAAAAGCACAGGCAATAGTTGCAGGGAAAGGGAATCTGAAGAAGATCATGGAGATTTCTATTTTTCTAAGGAAGAAATGGTAAATAAGAATACAAAACATATTCTGACTATCCATCACATTGATGTAACACATTACAAATCATGAGACAGTTTTCACAGGCGTTATTTCATTGATAGACATATAAGCTAAGTAAGGTAGGAAGATATAATTATATTCATGTTATAGATGAGGAAATTGAGGCTCAGAAAGAACACCTAATTTGACTACATTCACACAACTTGCTTGGAATGCAAATCAAGACTCCAACCTAGTCTTGAGATGTTAGGTACGTTGTTCTTCCCACCATGTGTAGCTGTGCCTCCTTTCAGCACCACTTTAAGACAATACATTTTCTGTTTAAACACATTATACGATGGTCTTTAACAATGCAATATACATGGGACATTAGCCGAAAGCCTGCAGAATTTAGATGCAAATTACATATTAGTGTCAAATCAGCTTGCCACAGGGACTTCTCACCAGACAAGGGTGGTGACAAGGCCTGATCTCTCCTTCCCTTTGCAGAGTCAGTCTCTCCGCTCTGCAGGAAGGGCCTTGGTGGGTACAGAGAGAGGTGTGAGTGCCAGGCAGCACTGTTGCAAAACCAAGAGGATCAAAAGACTCAGCGAAACCTACAGGACAACTTTGGGGGTGGGGACAAATGGGCCACACTGCAGTGCCCATGTCAGACTGATGAAGTCCACTCTTGCCAGTTGTTCAATGTCTGGCCTTCACAAGCTGTCCGACTCTTCCGAGCCTTAATTTGCTGAGTTGCAAACTGGGCCGTAATTTTGCCTACCTCAAAAGTGTATTGTGATGCTTAAGTGATAGCATTAGGCATCGGTTCTAGAACTTAGATGGTACTAGAGACATGATAACATCCTTTCTTACTTCTTATGACCAATAGAAGCAAGGAGATGGAAACCAACAGAAGCTTGGATTCTTATTTTCCAACCTGTTCATTGGAGCATCCAATTCTTATCCCTGTAGTCCAGTGGCTGGCTCATAACATGGGCTCTGTCTATGTCTATTGAACCAAATTGGTAGAAAGAGTGTCTTATCTTTATAGCCAACTCCCTGCCATCATCCCAACAATCACATAGTACCAAGGGGAAGAAAACTTCAGTTGGCCTCTACTTTACGGCCTGCAATAAAAATGAATCAGGCTGGGCAGGGTGGCTCACCCCTGTAATCTCAGCACTTGGGGAGGCTGAGGCAGGTGGATCACCTGAGGTCAGGAATTCGAGACCAGCCTGGCCAAGATGGCGAAACCCAGCGTCTACCAAAAACACAAAACAGCTGGGTGTAGTGGTGGGTGCCTGTAATCCCAGCTACTCAGAAGGCTGAGGCAGGAAAACCACTTGAACCCGGGAGGTGGAGGTTGCGGTGAGCCGAAATCATGCCACTGCACTGCAGCCTCGGTGACAAGAGGGAAACTCCATCTCAAAAAAATAAAAAAGAAGAAGAAAAAGAAGAATCAACAGGCCTAATAAGGCCTCCGGTCTCTATCCCATTTACAGCATGGCATAGCAGAAAGAGCAGTAAGCTGGGATCAAGGCCGAGGTTCTCTGTAGCTGTGCCCCTTGGACACATAAAGCCTCAGTGTTCTCATCTGGGAAAAAGGAGTAACGATCTCTGCCTCCCTTGAGAGTCATGTATGGAAGCAGGACAAGGTAGAAGGCAGGAAAAGCGGCAGGTGGGTGAGGCACTGAGACAACTGATGAGGCTGGGTTTGTTTTCAGGGTCCCACGGGGGGCTGCCATGTGTTGTCCTCCCCTCGATGGCTCTAACTCCTGCAGACCCTTGGGTTGCTGTTTCCCCAAACCCTGAAGCTTTGGCAAAGGGTTCTGAAGCCTGCCAGGAGAGAACGCAGGGAGCCGGCAGCAGGAGAGCTGCACCTTCCTAATGAGCCGCTAAACAGAGTAGATTTATAAGTCAATAAACATGGGCCGATTAAGAGTGCAGGCTCCCAACTGCCCCCGTGGGAGAGGACCTCCCTCGGCTCCACATGTGGCCCCCTCAGAGGAGGGTGGGAGTGTGGGGGCGGGGAGGCGGCCCAGCACGTGCAGGCGGCCCTGGACTGCATCTCTGTCCTCCACTCCACTGCGTTTATTCTTCACAGCGAGGGCCTGGCTCCTGCTGGATCAGAGCCTCTACCGGGTGGAAGGGGAAACTGAGGCAGGTAACTCAGACCAAAATAATGTTGCAGAGCAGGGATTTGAGTTCCTGAGCACAAAACCCACCATAGAAGCACACCTATTCCCAGTGTCCTCACCTGAAATGGAAGCAGCAGACGGGAACCCTGGCCCCACCGGTGAAGACTGAGCATTCGCCAAACTCAGAGCTGGTTTCAGGGTACCAGAGTGGCCAGCAGGGCTGCCAGTTGTTGCTCAGAGCCGGGCAGCAGGCAGCAAACGCTCCCCTGCCAGGAGATATGCCCTCTGAGGAAGACCCTTTCTTGAGAGACCCTGCAGACTGCAGCTATGCTGTCACTAAAAAGCACATTTATAACCCAAGAGTTGGATAATTTAAGCAAGAATCGGGAGGAGCTAATCTCTCTATCAGTAAAAATAGTTTTTTCTCTCACCAAAGACTCAACCAGCACCACCCCCACTCCCCTCCCCAATCCCATCCCGTGTCACTGAATGGAGAATACCCGTGGTGCGATTAAAATGACTTTTTGGAAAAAATGGATTTCTAAGCAATCTGCGGTTGGAAACAGGTGTTCCTGTCGTGGGGTAAGAGGTGCCCAGCTGCTTCTTCATCCTCTCCTGCCTCCCTCCGTTCAGGGCTCCGGCCTGATGTTAGTCTGGCTGCTGCTGTACTGCGCAGGGATGTTGGGGGGATGTTTGCCACCTCCGGACACTGACTTCAGGGGAACACCCAGCACCTTGCCACCGCAGAGGAGGGCAGTCAGCGGCACCAGAGCCAAGCTGGGGCACGCAGTGCACCTGCCCATCAGCCGGCTGGAGTGTCTGAGGCGTCGCCTCAGAAACACAGGATGCAACACATCTGCCCGCGAGTCAGCCGCGGGGGGGAGATGCAGGCAGCTGATAAGCAGGCCATTTGTTCCTTTTTAGTGGAGGAAGGGGATGTAGTGTAATGTAGTGTAACAGCAGCAAAAAGCACAAGCCAGCAAAAAGGCTTTCTTCAAAACCTTCTTAGCCTTCGACGCATCAATTCAGCATAATGTCAAATCCAATGGAAAAATAATAAATCCGAGGGGGTGGGAGAACAGCGTATGCTGAAGATCTAAAAATCTTTTCTGTCCCTGAAAACGGATATTGTTGTTGGCACCTTTAATGCAGTCCAGCCTCCTACTCTATGAGACCTTATGTGATTACCCCTCCTCAAGCTCGTGTATTCAAGTGATTCTGTTGACACACACAGATGAGACCTTAGCTGGTCAGCCCTCATCAGGCTGCTGTATTCAAGTGTGACCCATGCAATGAGACCAGGAAGAAGCTGGTCTCGTGGCCATCGCAGCTTCATGGCTTTCCTGCCTCTCCTCCCCCACCCTCTGCCCAGCGCCTGCAGGGGTATTTGCCATTCCGCTCAGTGGGGGGCATCACGGACTTGCTGAGTAGTGGTGGAGAGAAGCCAGGGTTCTTTGGCTCAAGGCCTTCTTTAAATAGTAGCGAGGGGCAGGCGGGTTAACCTTGCTGTCCTCTAGAGGAAGCCAGCCTCAGTGTCTTTGTCTTCTTTGTCATCTACATTCTATATAAGAAGAGATCCCAGCCTCCTTTGCAAGCTGTGTGCAGAAAAGAGACACAGAAAGGTACCAGTTTTACAAAAAGGCAGAGTAGCTAGCTGCCGACAGGGCGGCACAATTGCACAGGTCCCAGGAAATCTCAACACCAGATGCCCTGCAGATCAGAAAATCTTCTCCCTCATCCAACGACCAGTTGCTTGAAATTCCACTATGCAAGGCTCATTCTTTTGTTTTGGGATGCAGTTGGGCTGCAAATGCATCTGGTCATCTGTGGTGTTTATCAGAGAGAATAAGCATAGGCGATCTTTACTTGAGATATATCTTAAGATTAAAAGTGAAGGGGAAGGAGCTACCCTAAGGAATGGGTAACCAGCAAGTGCTGCAGGCAGAGAAAACCTCCCATTTGTCTTGACACAAAGGACAGAGATCTCTGTGGTCTGCCTTAGAGAAGAGAAACTGACCCTTGAGGGAGCTGGGGAGGACAAGGGTCAGGGAAGGAGAAGGTAACAATGAAGTTGCCAAAAAAGAAAAAAAAAAAAAAGCACTCAGCACAGCAGCAGACCTGGAAAACCCCTCTCCCGATGTTCTTGGCAGGATATATGGACTCCCAGGGCCACCTGCTCGGGGTTAAGCCAGACAAAGCTCTCGGCCACCCTGGACACTTGCTGACGTATAGCCTGAGCTATATCCTCTCTTTTCTTTACTCTGTCTCCATATAGAATAATATGCGATTAATTGATTTTCTGTCACTCTTTTAGTACAGAAAATTAATTTCAGAGCAACCTTGTTTTCTCAGGGTATGAATCCTCTACACGCAGAGTAATTCGGCTCCTCCATTATTCATGAGAGAAAATAGTGATGGAGTGTGCACAGAGGCCGCCCCAAGGCCACAAAGTGATAGTCTGTGTTACTGATACAACAATATTCCACCGGTGCCTCTAAATAATTCACATCTACAACTCAATTTGGGCTTACATGCTGCTCAGGATGTGGCTAGGGGAAGCATTACTGGGAGATTTGGGAGATTCTCAATGATAAGTGGGAAGGGAAGCAGGCAGGGACTCCTGATGCCATCCCAGGGCTGATGGAGGAGTGGCATCCTGGGGCCTGAAGCTATAACCTGTTGCTGTAACCCCGGGTCCCCCTTCATGGCAATGCTCACACCTGTTCTGTGAGACAGCTAAGAGTTTCTCAAAGAAGACACATCATCATCACTAATCATCAGGGAAATGCACGTGCAAACCACACTGAGAGACTCAAGTCAGGATGGCTATTATCAAAAAGACAAAACATACAATAACAAATGCTGGCAAGAAATCAGAGAAAAGGAAACTCTTATACTCTGCTGGTGACAATGTAAATTAGCACAGCCTCTATGGAAAATAGTATAGAGGTTACTCAAGAACTAAAAACAGATCCAGCAATCCCCCTACTGGATATTATCCAAAAGAAAGGAAATCAGTATGTCAGAGGGACACCTGCAGCCCCATGTTTACTGCAGCACTGTTCACAATAGCCAAGATATGGAAGCAAACTAAGTATCCACCAATAGATGAATGGATATGGAAAATATTGTTTATATCACAATGGAATATTATCCAGCCATAAAAAAGAATAAAACCCTGTCATTTGCAGCCACATGGGTAGCACTAGTGGTCATTATGTTAAGTGAAATAAACCAGGCACAGAAAGACAAATATCTCATGTTCTCACTCATATGTGAGCACTAAAAAATGAGTCTCATGGAGGTAGAGAGTAAAATGGAAGTTACCAGAGGCTGAGAAGGGGGTGGGAGGGGGTGAAGAAAGGTTCATTAACGAGAACAAGCATATAGTTAGGTAGAAGGAGTAAATTCTAATGTTCAATAGCAGAGTAAGCTGACTATAGTTAACAACAATGTATTGTATATTTCAGAATAGCTAGAAGAGATTTGAAATGATATCCACACAAAAAATGATAAATGTTTGTGATTATAAATATCTCAAATACTGACTTGATTATTACACATTCTATGCATGTATCAAAATATCATATGCACCAATATATTAGTATGATTATTACGTATCAACAAAAATAAATAAATAAGAAACACATCATGAGACTGCTGAGAGAGAAATGCGAGCACAGGCCTGTAAACGCCAATCTAGGTCTGAAGAAGTGGGCGGGACCCACAGGCATTCAGGTTCAGTTCATCTCTTATTTCCAGCGTTAAGGATTCTGCTTATTTCGTTTTGTTTATTTTAAACCTAGCTGTTCATCAAGTTTATCTGCAGAATTTGTAAAAAATGCAGACTCCTGGACTCAACCCAGACCTAGAGAATCAGGAGTCCCCTTTGAACAAGTTCCCAGGTGATTCCTCTTATGTGGCTGCTCTCATAGGAACTGCTGGACTAGATGATACCCAAGGCCCTTCCAGTTTGGACATCACCTGATAATTTTTAAACAAGAAAAAGGTGAACCCAAGCCTGGGAAATAAAGGCTGCCTTGTGGGACTGTCAGTAACCAAAGGAGCAAGTAGGTCACCTTATTAGCTAGGGAAATAAACAAGGCCCAACATATAACAGAGGACATCTCCTCTTGGAAGACTAAAGCCAGTGAAAAGACGTGGGTTCCCCACTGCTTACAAAAGGAAGTCAGTAGCCCATATGCCATATCCAGGCCATCTTGAAATGGGCATTTGTAGTAGGAAGGATTCTAAGATGACCACAGATTCTTACCCCGTGGTGGCTTAACTATTCTTACCCCGTAGATCCATGTCCTGTGTAATCCCTCCCCTTGGGTTTGGGCAGGAATGTAGAATATGATGGGGTGTCTCTCCCAAAATTAGATTACTAATGAGTTCACTCTGACATAACCAAAGGTAGGATTAGAACCTGAGTGTGTTTCCAGTTGCCAACAGTGACCCCTAGCCAACAGCCAGCCAGAAAACAGGGACATGAAGCCTATAACTACAGAGAAATGAATCTCCCAACACCTGAATATGCTGAAGAGCACCCTGAGCTTTGGTTTGGGATCACAGCCCTGCTGACACCTTGATTTAGCCTATGGAGACCCTGAGCAATGGACCCAGGCAACTGTGCCTGGTCTCCTGATACATGGAAACCATGCATCTGGTGATCTGTTAAGCAGCAAGAGAAAATTGATTTTACACGCAATAAAATAAAAACAGTGGCACGCACATGCCCTTCACAATTCGCGAAGTGCTCACAAGGCCCACACCTTACCCACCTGTGTGAGCTGAGGCCTGCACCTTCACACATTGTCCAGGAGTGTCCACTGATGAACCTTCTCACACTGATGCTCAGACAAGGCTGGGAGGTTGGGTGGGGCCATTTTGTTTTTCTAAATTTTGACTCACTTCCCCGTCTTCACTCATCACAGATGGGGAAACTGAAGCTCAAATAAATTTCTCTGGGTATATAAAGATTCCACAGCAGGACCTGGACTCGCCTTCAGGCCTTCTGATTCCAAAGCCAGGATCTGTCTTCTACGCCGCTTCCCCCAGCATGATCCTCTCCAAGAAAGGAGAGTTGTTTTAAACTCAGGTCCCAGGGGCTGAAGGGCTACAACTCATTTTAAGAAGGGAAACTCAGAGTGGCTGAAAGAAGGTGGGTGTTGTGAGGTTCCAGTGCCCTTCCCTCTCTGGCACAGCATTCTCCCCTATCCACCCTTCGGTTGCACAGTGGTCAGGGGTCTGGCAGGAGAGGCCAGTGCTATTGCAGGCACCAAGGCTTTGGCTGACCCACTGCCCGCGCCCTGCTCCAGGAGCCCTCAGCCGAACCTCCGAGTGCAGCTGAGCATTTCTACCCTTCCCTGACCCAGGGAGACAGAGAGCCCAGCCAAACCACTCATCAACAAGCCTGCTGTCATGTGTCATTAATGGTGTCAGATCAAATCCAAGCAACAATTGGAAAAACAGATTGCAACATTGTGCTCTTTATTGCTGGTGTTTCTGTGGAGCATTAGCAATAAAAAGACTCTAGAGAGGAGCTGTAAAGGAAAAAGAGAAAAAGAGCAAAAGAGAAAGCAAGAAAGGTACTTTTTCCCTTGCCGCAAGCTTCACGACACAGCCACTTTGTAACATGCACCATATGCAGCAGCCACTCTGCACAAGAACCAATAACCTCCTTCCAAATGGTAATAAATCCCCGCAGACCCCAACACACTTGTAATTTACAACTTGGCTAAAATGAACATTATTTCAAGCTAAGCGTATTCTCAGAGGTGCAGGAGAATGTGGCAGCTTTCCTGCTGACAGAGGAGTTTCTTTTTAAATGTCATGCATTCACTTTCATTACTTCCAAATAATTGCCAGAAAAGATCGGCCGCTGGACAGGACTGCTCACTTTACATCACCATGAGTCAATTTCATCATCATCAAAGGAGCCCCTGGGAGCTGGGTCCAGCCTGGGGAGGGCTCAGCCCTCAGTTGCTTGTTCCCTGTTGGTCTCTTGGCTGTGCAGATAAAGGTGCCTCCATCATTCTCCTGGGACAGCTCCAAATAAGATGGAATTTGTCTATAGATAGCATAACCTATCATCACTGCCATTGTCAAGTATCATTCTGCTGCCTCCATTGGGTCATAACGCCATTGTCTGGCCAGTCCTCTATGTGGTGCTTGTTATCTGGCGCTAACTGAAGAAAGTGTATTCCTGTCTCTCATGGAAGTTGGATCTTTGGCCAAGAGGATGAAAGCACAGGAAGATATTAAACAGCGTGCTTTCCTACATGCATATGGTATATTTTGGGGAAAGCCTGCTTTCAAATCTAACACAGTTTCTGCTGTCAGAGCTCTGATTTTGGTCATCTATTGCTACATAATAAACTACTCCCAAAACTTGGTGGCTTAATTATTTCTTACGTGTCTGTGGGTTCAATGGGTTCAGCTGTGTCGGTGTTCTTCTCACTGTGATGTCATCTGGGGCTGCGATCATCTGGGGATTGGACTGAGCTGCAAGGTCCCAGTCAGCTCGCTCACATGTCTGCTGCCTGTGTATGACAGGGAGGAAGACCAGACTCAGCAGAGCAGGTGGGCAGCTGGGCCTTTCTATCTCTCCATCAGGTAGACTCAAGGCCTTTTGCCCACCACATGGCCTTTCTAAGCGGTCTCTTCCTGCGGCTTTTTCTGCACAGTAATTTTACCTATATGGTGGCTGAGAACCCATAAAAGCACAAAAGTAAAAGCTACAAGGACTAACAGGATCATTTTTACCACATTCTGCTGGTCAAAGCAAGTCATAAGGTCAGCTCAGATTACACATGGAGGTGCACAGACAAGGGTGCAAACACCAAGAGATGTGGTACATTGGGGCCACATTTGAAGATTAGCTCCAATCAGGAAGATGGAAACGAGAGAGCAGAAAGTCACGCATCCTTTGTGAAACATCTTCAGATAACTGCCATCAGCTCTAACCTCCCCCAAGGAATGAGCATGAAGCAGTTTTATTTCTTCCAATCACTACCTCAAACCGTGATAGGTTTAATCCCCCTCTCTTATTACTTAGTGACATCCAGGCAGAATCCACAACTTTCCAGTCACGTTCACTGATTAAAATAGTCTGATTCAGTGTATTAGATGACACAGGAGAATTATTTTCTTTAGGTTTGATTAGGTCTTTGTGATTATAAGAAGAATAGTCTTAATTTTAAGAGAACATACTACGATGTTCAGAGGTAAAGTGTCATGGCATTGCAATTTACTTTCAGATCGATCGATCGATCGATAGATAGATAGATAGATTAATAACCATTAACAATTAGTGAAACTAGTAAGTAATTAAATGGGCGTTAATTTTTCCAATTGTTTAACATTTCTGCATATTTTTTAATTTACCTAATAAAATGTTGAAGAAGAAATCCAGTCCACTTTATAACTTCCATTTAATACCGACTTTAAAGGGATCCCTCTCTCCCATCATGGGCACAGCCTGGGGCTTTAGGGACTTGCAAGAGGATGGGAGGTGGTCTGCTCACACATTGTGTTGGAGAAGGAATTATCTCTTTGCCTAACTGTGTACAATTATGATTCTACCCATACTGGTTTTTATGGCTTCTCTAGTGCACACCAATCACTATTACTATTCTTTGCATGGCACGTGTGGGGATGTTTGAAGGATCCTGCAGGTCCCGTGCAATTCTCTGACAGGTAAGACCTACCTCTAGCTCTTCCTCCACCACTCTGGCCCCCTCAGCCCCTGCCACCTGGAGTCCACTTCCATGAAATCTCTTGCTCCTGGATCCCTTTCTCAAGGAATAGGTCATGATCCTTCAGGTGGAATCCAGGCAAGATGGTGAGAGTTAGCTCTCTCCCACTGAGCCTCCTTGATCTAGGAAGGACTTGAAAAGCCACTGGTGGGGGTCAGGCTGCTGCACGGCTGCCCCTTCCTCAAGCCTCCAACACCCCATTTCCCCTTCCCTTGCCCTGAGGCAGGTCTGTGAGTTCCCTTAGTAGGACATCCAAGTAAGGAATAAGATATTAATCTTCCAGTTTCACAAGTAGACCCTCCTCTTGTGGTTTGGTAAGGAGGAGGGGATGGAAGCTCCTCTTCCCTCCCTCATTCACTATGAACACTGTACCCCTACAAAGCAGACAATTCTGATGACTGCCTCCCTCTCAGCCCCCAGTTCTCTCCATATGTGGACTGAGATTCAGTCATGGGGCAGGGGTCTGATTATTGCAAGAAGGTCAGTGTTGCCACTTATAGGAAGCTCTAGAAGAAGATGCTGACCCAGTAGTTGGTGGATCTCTTTACAATGTGGAATTTAATGCCTCCTGTCTTCAGCTGTAAAACTTCATCACTAATTCTAGAGCAACAAGAAAAAATCTACTCCACATCCTTTATAGAGGCATAAATATGTTTATTGTGTCTGGTAAAGAAAACCTGGGTTATAGCCCAACTCAACTACTAACTTACTGTGTAACTTTGGACAATTATTTAGCCTCTTTGGTCCTTAGGGTTGGTAAGGATACACCATCTGGTCCAGTAGGTTTTCAGATGAGTATTACAGACTTTGAGGGCTCCCAGGAGATACTTTAGGGATTCTGCAGATATTGGCATGAACCTGAGCAAACAGCAAAGAGGTAGACTGGCCAGGGAATCAGTTCATCACTCTAATCTGTTTTTGACATCAGGGTTCCAGGTAAGATTTGTGTCTGGAAAAAAAAAATTCTGCTCTAAAAATGGCTGAAAGCTATTCATCAGTCCAACTGCCTCATTTGACTGCCACAGAAAATACCAGCCTCTGAGGAATGACTGATGTGGGATGTGCTACCATGCCAGTTTAACAAGCCACCAGTTCTCTCTGATAGAACCAGACAAGAAAACGGTTCCCAGATTGAGAAGAGAAAGAAGAATTCTTTGAAGTGTTATGTCCACGAGAGAGATTTGACCACCATCATCAACCAAGAGAATCTCTCCCTGTTGTGGTTCTCTCTCTCTCTCTCTCTCTCTCTCTCTCTCTCTCTGTGTGTGTGTGTGTGTGTGTGTGTGTGTGTGCACTTGTGTGCACCTCCCCCTCAGTCAGCCTGTTGTTGTGTGCCAGGATTAAATTTAAAGCCACACAAGACATCTGAGGCAGGACAATCAATCACTTCATCACTGCCACTGCAGATAAAGAGAGCGGCGAGACAGGAGGAAGGATGGAGGAGCACATTAGAGAGAGTGATAAACTCCTGGCCTCCAAATCAGCCTCAGAGGCAACAAGCCACACTCCTTCAGTGCTCATGGGCCTTTATGTGCAGGAATCGGAGAATGAACAAGGAGCCTGAAACAGAAACTAAGCTTCCTCCAAGAGAAGCCCAGGGCTGTCCCAAACATCTGGTATGCTGGGAAAGACTGGAAGCCAAAAGGAGTCTAGAAGATGTTGGGTTGGAAGAAGACTTCATTCTGCATGCAAAGGATGCTCAAGAAGACACTGCATGTACCTGTGCACTGAGTTAACCAACAAGTTCCACGTGCATGATTCTGGGCTCTTTCCTTGTAGCTAGAGCAGCAGCAGGCATAGCAGGGTCTCAGAAGTTGGGAGTACCCCCACTGTCACCCTGACTGGACAGGACCGTGGCTCACTCCTCCTTGAGAGATATCAAGCCCAGCCTCTGGCAGGGGAGACTGCAGTCTGTCAACTCTGAGTGGCATCCGTGGAGTACCACGTTCCAGCGTCCCGTGTCCTCTGCATAAATGCAATTTCCCCAAATGTCAGGAGGAAAGCATTGCAGATAACACATTGTGTGTGTCTTTGACCCAGTAAGTGCTGAAATCACAGATCTCATTATTCTGACATGATAGAATTTTCTCTCTTTCTCTCTCCCAGCACAGGCTGACTGCTGTTGTTTTTCAGACTGCAGACCTAATTGCTGAAGGTGCAAAACCACCACAGAAAAACAGGCCTCACCTATTTCCTACCCCCAGAACAAAATGCCAGGTCTCCTTGTATGAGAAGAAAATGATCTTAAAGTCAGCTCATAACAGGACATTAAGTTGTGGGTAATTTGGACCAGAGCTTTCCTGGATGCCTGGAAAATAGACAGTATTTGACATTAAAAGAAGAATTGCCCTGGATGACTCCACCTGCACATATGACTTCCAGTGCAGGAGCTATCTGAGGTTTAGGGTAGGGGCAAGAGCATTGGATGAACTGTAGAGCTAGATCTATTCTATCTGTACAGTCATACTCAAGTTGTTAATCCCCCTCCGTTAATCCTCTTCTATAAAAATAAAGGATTAAAGCTATGTCATAGGATAGATGTGAGAAATAAAGAGATGGTGATACATATATGGTGCCTGGTAAAGAATTGGTGCTAAAAACATTTATTACAGTTAAATCTGGAGTTCCGCATTAGGGATGTAGTCAATAAATCATCCATTCAATCTTCAATTAACAAACAAGCGCCCTAATCTTAAAGACAGTAGACATGGGCTCACTAAGGATTTCTTGAATGAGGGAATTGCTTCTCATTCATCACGAGTGGACTGTGTACAATCCAATTCTTTCTCTGACTGTTTCACAGGCTATAAAATGCAAGGTATGTAGGAATCATCTTGAAGCAGCCTTCTGGTTTTGAGACTCCATTGCTTGAGAAGGCCTGTATCAAAGCACAAAGAGGTACAGTACAAGGCAGAGTGGCAGCTCTCCCAAGCCTTATGATGTAGTTAACAGGGTGTGTCAGATATATCTTCATGAAGGTAACCAATCATCGGAGGTGGTATGTGAGGAGTGCAGCTAAGGGGTGAGTGCTACAGGTGTTCAGAAGAGAAAGAGGGCTGGTGTTTGGAAGAAGTGAAGCCAGACCTGCACCTTGGAGGTACGATGGGGCCGTACTGGCAGCAAGCCCAGTGACCTTCCAGGCAAAGTGTGCTGACCCGCACAGCTCAAGCAGGAATGGTTACATTGACTGAAATCTCAGTGAAGTTCAACTCAAGTTAGAAGTCAAACCATAGGATATGAGTGCCGGTTATTAAAAAGCAGAACTGCACAACAAGCGTCCCCCACCTGTTGCAGATATCCTAATAGGCCTTCTTTTAGCCCCCGTCTTGCCAAGCCAGCACCCCAAAATGCCAGTGAGAACCTGTCCCTCCAGACCTCCCTACCTGGCTTCTGCATCGCCTCAACACAGAGTCTTTCTAAAAAGTCCCTGCCCCAGGTCTGTCTCTTCCCTTGCCCACCTTTCTCTACAGGCTTAAAGGGAAATTCAGGAAGTGATGGCACTAGGTAGGTTCTCTTTGGTCTTACTCCCTTCTTGGACTGGCGAACTACAAATGCTGCATTTAAGCTTGGTCTTGCCTTCCTCTTTCTACCATAGAAACAGGCAAAAATACGTAAATTGAGTTTTTCTGGTTATAAAAAATATACACTTTACATTCGTTGTAAATTTTGGAAAGTACAGACAAGTATAAAGAAAGTAATAAAAACCAATGTCAAAAATAGATAGGTAAATAGATGGATAGAATGATAGATAATAGATATTCAAAACTGGATACATAGCTTTATATTTTGTGTGTTTATTTCCACTTAAAATGCCAATATATGAGCATTTTTCCATGCCCCTAAAACATTATTTGAAAACAATGGTTTTTAGTGGCTGCATAATATTCCATTGAATGGATTTAGCCATAAATGATCTAACTATTCCCCTATGTTGGATATTAAGATTATTTCTAATTTTTAGCTATTACAAATAATGCTGCAATGAAAATCCTGTACACAAATCATCTTCTAATATTATTTTCTAAGGTTAAATTCTTAGAAACGGAATTTCTTGGTTGATATACAATTTAAGGCTATCATATTCCTATTTATCACTACAAATGCTCTACAGTTCATTGATCAGCTAACAACATATTGCTAAACATTGCAATGACTCTTCATGAAGATGTGCCTTGTCTTCCCAACTGGCCATGAGCATCTCTAAAGTGGGGACCAGTTATCCCCCCAAGGGTTATCCTCCCCCAGAAATGGGTTGAAGGCAAAATCAATGAGGTTCACAAACATAAGTGCCTGTTAAATTTTCCTGCTTAGTATCAGTCACTCGATGGTTGCAAAAATCTTTTAAAACAGCTCTCATATTTCATTTCAGCTGTGGCTGTACTGCAGGAATGAGTGAGTGCTATCTATGCCTTCCACATGCTAAATTCTACCCAGGGAGGCTTCAGGACACGGAAGGGATAGATAGTAGTGCATGGAAGGTCAGGGACCAGAACCTTCCACAGCTGAAGGAGTCCACCACGTCAGACCAGAATGAGGTTTGAGGAATGCAACATATTTGCACTAATTCAGACTCGCTGCAGCCAAATGAGGATCCATTTCCTTTTTAATCACCAACTGATGTAAGAGAAATTCAGTATAACTGGAATTATGTACCAGTAACTAGAGCCAAGCTAATGGCTTGCTTGTCTAGGAGTAAGGAGGGAGCCTGCTCCGGGCCAGGAGCCTATTGTAAGCAATGTACTGCCGTTAGTAAGTAGGTGCTTGGGAAGTATGTTGAGGCTTCCTCTAATAAACAGCTTGTTCAGTTTTTTTAAATTCCCCATTTCTATTTATTTAAACTCGGGTCACTTGCACCACTTTGAATCTACACGCGTTGAGTGAAGAATCCCTTTGAGGAATTCCTTTCCGAATTGTCTTGGCTCTGAGTTGAGGTCAGAGTTAATGAGGTTTTTCTAAACCCGTAAGGTCTTTCTAGTTCCTAGGTGTGGCAAGGAGGACAAGGACCCTATGCTCTGTCTCCCCAGCACACCAAAGCCTTGCCAAAAGAAAGAGACAGAGAAGGTTGTAATTAATGTGGCACTATTATCCTCAGCAAGCCCGGAGAGGATCAAAGGAGCCTGAATGCTGCAGCCCTCTCGATGACCCGTTCAGCAGAGCTGGTAGGGAATGGAAGGGAAAATGCTTTGCTTGTGTTAATTAATAACAACCTGTGCTGCCCCTTCCCAGGAAAAGTGGGAACTAAAGCACATCTCAAGCTTGGGGGCATTCCAGGTGATTCTTGGGGCTCTTCTCTTTTAGCACCTTATTGCCTTTGTCTTCTACTGTGTAGAAATAGATGATGTGCTCTGGACAGCAATTCTGCTGCAATTTCCTCAATCTCCAAGCCCTTGGGGACTCCTGATCTTCCTACCAAATACCTCAGTCCTCCTCATCATCTTCACAGCCACGCTGGAACATTTACTGAGTGAGATTCTTCTATTTTTCCCACCTTTCATTCCGCACCACCTTCCACACAGACACCCACAACATGTTCATTAATGAATGCATTTAATCAAGTTTATGAAGTCGCTTTATTATCAATAACCCTAATCACTCTTAATTGCTGCATCATTAGTTTGGCCACGCTCAGATGTAGCAGTTAGGCAGAGCAGTAAATGACAGCTCCAGAAAAATGACTTGCTCCATGAAAGCCTGGGAGGAAGAAACTGACAAGAGAAGAGGCAAGGGAAGGAGAGAAGAGGGGGGAGCGTTCAAGCTGTGCACGAGGGCTGCTGCTGGGCAGAGCCAGGCAGGGATATGCCATTAGGAGGTTCGGCCAGGTGTAAAGATGCTGGTGAGCCAGTTTTGCATATTTTGAAACTTGGGGGAGCTCCGCATCAGCAGTGAGAGGGAACGTTCTGCTTGACAAAAGTTGATGTTATGTTAATATCTAGCACCTGCCACCCTCAGGGATCTCCAAGCCCTCTGCAAGCTCCATCGTGTTCAAAGCCAAATGTGTGGTATATGTGAGGTGAAGGATGCACCTTGTCATCAGGAAAGCGGCAAGCAGTGGCCCACTGCAGATCTTTGTCAAGACATTAATGCCCCTGCCTTGTGCATGTTCTTGAAGGCTCTGCACAGCCAAGGAGACCCACTGAGATGCCTCGGGTCAGAAAAAGAGGTGGCCAATTGCAATTTCCTTCTGTGGAATTAACTTCCCTAGGAGGCCAGAGCTCTCAGAGCCTGCCCAAATGCAACCTGAACGCATGGATTGTCTTAAGAGTCTCTCACTCTTCGTTGGCCTCAGTTTCCCATTTGGTAAGCAGATCTAAAGAAATCAGTGGCAGCCAACATCAAATGTATGTTTAAAGTTGATGAGGCTGCATGTGCAGGAAGGGTTGTGAGTAACCCTCAATGTGCTCCAGAGTGAGGGAGCTAGAGAAATGCCAGCCTAGCTGCCAGTGGGAGCCTCTACTGTATGAGCCACTTCCTTTTTATAGTTGCCCCCCTAGTGTTTGCTTTGGCCTCCCTATGTCTGAGTACTTCTGTAATTCATTTTCATGTGCAGGAAGTCTTAACCCTGGAGGCACAAAGTTCTCCTGATCTCCAGTCTCTGGAAGTTTCTTCTTTGCTGCACCCTCCTCAAAAATGCAAAAACCATCTTTATACCTTCACCATTTACACGGAGATTTTCTCTCTCTATTTATGCAGTCACTTCAGCATTTATTGAAAAACATGTTTGTTAGTACCTACGAAGTGCCAGGCACTAGGACTATAATGGTGGATCTATTATACTTGGATCCCATCTTCAAGGATCTTACAACTTAGTAATGAACCAAAGAACAGAGTTATTGTATATTAACTATGTCCCAGCTCTACTCACCACCTGGGTGTTAACATCCCATGGAGAGATGCTCACTGTACTGGACACACAAGCCAGCACCCCTCCTCTCCCCAACCCTCCTTGCTACCTTATCTCCCTCTAGAAGCCAGTCAACTCGCTAGATAACACTAGGAGCTCAGGGTGCCCTAATGGGGGCTCTGGAACAAGTTAGAGCCCAGTAGAAACTTATGTGTTCTATTTCAGAAACCAGAGAAAGCATGCAGAGCTTTCACCAGGGAGTCAAAGGCCACCAAAGGGTAGGTCTGGGCAGGGCTGAATGACATATACTCAGGATCAGCTACATAATTTTCAGGTCCCGTTGAAAAATGAAAATGCAGATCTCATTGAACAATGATTAGGACTGTCAGGATAGTGACAACAGAAAATGAAATCAAGCACAGGACTCTTCGAAGTGTGGGTCCCTGTGCAATTGATCAGACTACACACCCACGAGGCCAGGCCTGCACACACCTCATGTGCAGGAACTATGAGGCCAGGCCTGCACGCACCTCATGTGCAGGAACTATGTCAGAAATCCTGTGAGGCTCATCCGCTGTCTTTAAAATGCCTAGCACACTGGTGTGGTATGTTCTAAATAAATATAAAGCCACTATATTATTATCATTGTTTTGTTTACCCAGTCAAGTCTCTAGACAAAAAAGAAGGCAAATTATGCCTTTGGTGTCTAATAAATGCTTCTTCATACCCAAACACACAATCTTTTTGGTGTCCTCATAATGTGAGGGCCCCATCAAAATCCCTATATGGGAAAACCCTCCCTAGGTGGTTCCTAGGTACCTGCAGGAAAGCGCTGATTCATATAAGAATGTTCTGGAAGCTTCATCCTTAACAGGAGGGGTCTGGAGCTCTTCAGCCATAGGCTAACCAAGCTATTTCTCTTACCCTAAACCATTCCATGCCTGTCCCATCTACCTGACTGGGCCTTTTTCCTGTGTGCTGTTTCGCACGCTGGCTGCTTACTGCCCACCTACCCTTCCTAGGGGCTGACCCTATCTTTGTACCCCAATTGCTAGATGAACTCTTGCTCCAGGCCTGTCAATACACCTGAAACCATAATGCTTCAAGTGGGCATTAGCCCTGCTGCAAGTCACTGGAGGTAGCTTGACTGACTGAAAAGGCTCCACATGTGACAAGTCTAAAAAAAACATAAATTTATTAAAGAACAAATGGGATCTTTTTTTTTTTGAACATGCCTCTTGGGTTCAAGCAATTCTTCTGTCTCTGCCTCCCTAGTAGCTGGAATTACAGACACATGCCACCACACCTGGCGAATTTTTGTATTTTTAATAGAGATGGGGGTTTCACAATGTTGGCCAGGCTGGTCTCGAACTCCTGACCTCAGATGATCCACCTGCCTCAGCATCCCAAAGCTCTGGGATTACAGGCATAAGCCACCGGGATCTTTCTTCACTCAGAATCCCATCCTCACTGCTGGCACAGAGTTACCCATCACCCTAAACTTTCATGCTCATGACTAACCCTATTCAGGCCCCAAGTGAATTTCTATCTTGTGTCCTCTAGACACAAGGAAGTTGTGCCCAAGTGCCATGGAGGTTTGAGTTGAGCCACTACTGTAGAAGGGCTTAGGTAGGAGAAAAGAGGAAGTAACCAACCAATTTATCCTGTTCTCTCAAATAATATGATGCTACAGAGACAAAAACAAGTGAAGTGTTGTTTTCTAGTAGAGCCAAGTAGCCATTTTCTTACTTCTTGCTATGTTCTAACCCATGGTTTCAGAGGTACTAATGAAGTAACCATGGTAATTACAAGAGCTGCACATAGTGGCTGAGATATATTTTGCATTTTTAAACAATTTGTGGGCTAGGTTTGGTGTCTCATGCGTGGAATCCTAGCACTTGGGAGGCCAAGGCAAGAACCTAGCTTGAGGGCAGGAATTCAAAACCAGCCTGGGCAATATAACAAGACCCAATCTCTACCAAAAAAAAAAAAAAAAAAAGCCAGTGAGTGGTGCCTGTTGTCCCAGCTACTTGGGAGACTGTGGCAGGGGGATTGCTTGGGCCCAGGAGTTCAAAATGAAGCTACTCGGGAGGCTCTGGTGGTGGTGGGAGGAGCACTTGAGCCCAGGAGTTCAAGGCTGAAGTGAGCCATGATGATGCCGCTGCACTCCAGCCCAGGCAACAGAGTAAGTCTCTGTCTCAAAAAATAAAAATAAATAAAATAAATAATACACAATTTATTTTATTTTACATTCGTGTGTGTAAATGGATAAATGTAAGTAAAGTATGATACCAAGTCTTCACATACTTGTGTGGATCCAGATATTGCTTTAAAAAACAGTGAAAATCAAGATATAAATGATAACAACTTATATGATGAAAGTGATGAACTCTGTACTACCTTCTGAGCTAAGAATAATTTATCACATGTGATCCATTTCAATGTTTAAATAGGGCATGTAAAATTCATGCTCATTTCTGAATCCATGTATTGCTTTAAGACTTATATTGATAATTCCAGTTGCTACCACCTCAGCTAAGCCAAATTTCCCCAAGTTTAAATTAATGAAGGACCACATAAGAACTTCAGTGATGGGGCCAGGATGGCCAACTAGAAACAGCAGTGTTCAGAAGCTCCCATCAAACAAAACCATAGTAAGCATGTGAATCCTTCACCAGCAACCAAGGTATCCAGGTTATCTCATCAGAACTGACTAGGAGACTGAGGTGACCCATGGAGAGAAGGAAGAACAGCGTGATGCAGCAGCCTGCCTGAGAGATACGTGGGGTGGGAGAGCCCCCTCCACCCAGTCAAGGGAGGCGGTGAGTGAACATGCTACCCAGCCAGGGAAACCCTGCTTTTTTCATGGAACTGTGCAACCTATGGTTCGGAAGATCCCACTCGTGAACCCAGCTACAGGGCTTAGCGTCCCAACCCAAGAGCACACAGACTGTTAATAGCCTCTCAGCTGCAATCTGCTTTAGCCTACCAGACTCTGGGGGAAGGACAGCCAGCACTGGCTGTGGCTGCCTGCGGTCTAAGCCCTTTGAGCTCCTGTGGGAGAAGTAGCAGCCAGCACTGAGACTCACATGCTAAGCTTCCTGGACAGGGGAAAGGCGGCATCCATCTTTATAGCTCCAGGCTGTGCTTTTCCCCTGCTGGAACCAGGAAGGCTGGATGGCTGGTACCAAAGACTTGGCCCCACAGTCCAAGACACTAGCTATGGCAGTCTGTGGCCAGCATGCCTCTTCAGGCCTGACCCTGGCCCATCCTTCCTCACTTGGTGGGGCTTCCCTGCAGGAATTCCAATAACTCCAGCCAGAGGCTCAGGGACAGATCCCTGATCTCCCTGGGCCTGAGCCCCTAAGGGGAGGGGTGGCCACAGTCTCTGCAGACCAGCAGACTTACTCTTTCCTCCTGGCAGCTCTGAGGAATCCAGGCAGCCTAGATGAGTGGGTTTCCCCCTAGTGGGGCACATCAAGGGGCAAAGTGCTTTATTAAATGGGTCCTGTTCCCTGTGCCACCCAACTGTGTTGTTAGACCCTCCAACAGAGGTTATCAGATACCCTATACAGAAGCAATCCTACTGGCATCAGGCTGGTGCCCCTCAAGATCAGAGGTCCCAGAAGAAGGAGCAGGCACCCATCTGTGCTGTTCTCCAGCCTCCTTGAGTGACATCTCTAGGCACAGGAGCAAATCAGATGACTAGGGCCTGAAGTGAATCCCCAGCAAACTGCAGAAGCCCTACAGAAGAGGGACCTTATTATTGAAAGCAAATCAAACAAGCAGAAGTAACAGCAACAACAGCATCAACAACAACAAAAGAGCCTCCACAAAAAAACCATCCAAGTGTCAGCAGCCTCAAAGTCTGAAACTAGACAAACTCACAAAGATGGGAAAGAATCAACAAAAAATGCTAAAAACCCAAAAGGCCAGCGTATCTCTTCTCCTTCAAATGATTACAACATCTCTCCATCAAGGGCACAAAACTGGGTGGAGAATCAGTTGGATGAATTAACAGAAGTAGGCTTCAGAAAATGGGTAATAAAAAAACTACACTGAGCTAAAGGAGCATGTTCTAATCCAAAGCAAAGAAGCTAAGAATCTTGATGAAAGGTTAGAGGAATTGCTAACTAGAATAACCACGTTAGAGAGGAACATACACAATCAATGGAGCTGAAAAACACAGCGTGAGAGCTTTATGAAGCATACACAAGTATCAGTAGCTGAATCAACCAAGAGGAAGAAAGGGTATCAGAGTTTGAAGACCATCTTCCTGAAATAAGGCATGCAGACAAGACTAGAGAAATAAAAATGAAAAGTAATGAACGAAGCCTTCAAGAAATATGGGACTTCATAAATAGACCAAACCTAAGATTGATTGACATACCAGAAGGAGATGGATAGAATGAAAACAAGCTGGAAAATATACTTCAGGATATTACCCAGGAGAACTTCTCCAACCTAGCAAGATAGGCCAACATGCAAATTCAGGAAATATAGAGAATACCATTAAGATACTCCATGAGAAAATCAACCCCAAGACACATTCTCAGATTCTCCAAGGTCAAAATAAGGAAAAAACTGTTAAGGGCAGCCAGAGAGAAAGACCAGGTCACCTACAAAGGGAAGCCCATCGGATGAATAGCAGACCTCTCAACAGAAACTCTTCAAGCCAGAAGAGATTGGGGTCAACATTCAACATTATTAAAGAAAAGAATTAATTTACACTCCCACCAACAAATTAGTTCAACCATTGTGGAAGACAGTGTGGCGATTCCTCAAGGACCTAGAAATAGAAATTCCATTTGACACAGCAATTCCATTACTGGGTATATATCCAAAGGATTACAAATCGTTCTACTATAAGGACACGCGCACACGAATGTTCATTGCAGCACTGTTTACAATAGCAAAGACCAGGAACCAACCCAAATGCCCATCGACGATAGACTGGATAGGGAAAATGTGGCACATATACACCATGGAATATTATGCAGCCATCAAAAACGATGAGTTTGGGTCCTTTGTAGGGACATGGATGAACCTGGAAACCATCATTCTCAGCAAACTGACAGAAGAGCAGAAGATCAAACACCGCATGTTCTCACTTATAGGCGGGTGTTGAACAATGAGAACACATGGACACAGGGAGGGGAGCACTACACACTGGGGTCAGTTGGGGGGAAATAGGGGAGGGACGGTGGGGGGTGGGAAGCTGGGGAGAGATAGCAAGGGGAGAAATGCCAGATGTAGGTGATGGGGAGGAAGGCAGCAAATCACACTGCCACGTGTGTACCTATGCAACAATTTTGCATGTTCTTCACATGTACCCCAAAACCTAAAATGCAGAATAAATGGGGGAAAAAAGATAACAAAAAAAAGCCCTCAACTTGGCAGCTGCACAGTCAAAAAATAAAAAAATAAAAATAAATAATTGCTTATAAAAAAAAAGTAATTATAAACAACTTTATGCCAATAAATTAACAAATTCCTTGAAAGGCCCTGATACGGTTTGGCTCTGTGTCCCCACTCAAATCTCATGTTGAATTGTAATCCCCAGTGTTGGATAAGGGGCCTGGTGTGGGGGGGTGACTCTGTTAGAGGGATAAATTTCCCCCTTGTTCTCATCTGGTTGTTTTAAAGTGCATAGCACTTCCCACTTCTGTCTCCCACTGGCCATATGAAGATACACTTGCTTCCCCTTCATCTGCCACCATGAGTGTAAGTTTCCTGAGGCCTCCCAAGTCATGCTTCCTGTACAGCCTGTGGAACTGTGAGCCAATTAAACCTCTTTTCTTTATAAATTAAAAAAAAAAAAGAATTTTTCAATCCAGAATTTCATATCCAGCCAAACTAATCTTCATAAGAGAAGGGGAAATAAAATCCTTTCCAGACAAGCAAATACTGAGGGATTTCATTACCACCAGGCCTGCCCTGCAAGAGCTTTTGAAAGAAGCACTAAATATGGAAAGGAAAATATGGTACCAGCCACTGCAAAAACACACCAAAATACAAAGACCAATGACACTATGAAGAAGCTGCATCAACTACTGTACAAAATAATCAAACAGCAGTATGATGATAGGATCAAATTCACACATAAAAATACTAACCTTAAATATAAATGGCTAAATGCCCCAATTAAAAGACACAGACTGGCAAATTGGATAAAGAGTCAAGACCCATTGGTGTGCTGTATTCAGGAGACCCATCTCACGTGCAAAGACACACATAGCTCAAAATAAAGGAATGGAGGAAAATTTATCAAGCAAAAGGAAAGCAAAAAAAATAAATCAGGGGTTGCAATCCTAGTCTCTGACAAAACAGACTTTAAACCAACAAAGATCAAAAAAGACAAAGAAAGGCAATACATAATGGTAAAGGGAACATTTCAGCAAAAACAACTATCTATTCTAAATACATATGCACCCAATACAGGAGCACCTAGATTCATAAAACAAGCTCTTAGAGACCTATGAAAAGACATAGACTCCCACACGATAATAGTGGGAGACTTTAATACCCCACTGTCAATATTAGACAGATCTATGAGACAGAAAATTAACAAGAACTTGAACACAGCTTTGGATCAAGTGGAGCTAGTAGACATCTACGGGACTGTCTAACCTGAATCCACAGAATATACATTCTTCTCAGTGCCGTGTAGCACTTATTTTTAAATCGACCACATAATTGAAAGTAAAACACTCCTTAGCAAATGCAAAAGAAGAGAAATCAAAACAGTATCTCAGACTACAGTGCAATGAAATTAGAACTCAGGATTGAGAAACTCAAAACCGCACAATTACATGGAAACTGAACAACCTGCTCCTGAATGACTCCTGGGTAAATAATGAAATTAAGGCAGAAATCAAAAAATTATTTGAAACCAACAAGAACAAAGAGACAACATACCAGAATCTCTGAGACATAGCTAAAGCAGTGTTAAGAGGGGAATTTATAGCACTAAATGCCCACATCAGAAAGCTTGAAAGATCTAAAATTGACACCCTAACATCACAATTAAAAAGCTAGAGAGACAAGAACAAACTAATCCAAAAACTAGCAGAAGACAAGAAATAACTCAGATCAGAGAAGAATTGGAGGAGATAGAGATACAAAAATCCTCCAAAAAAAACAGGAACTGGTTTATTTGAAAATGTTAACAAAATAGATTGCTAGCCAGACTAATAAGAAGGGAGAGAAGAATCAAACAGACACAACAAAAAAATGACAAAAGGGGATATCACCACTGACCCCACACAAATGCAAACTACCATTGAAGAATACTATAAACAATTCTGTGCAAATAAACTAGAAAATCTAAAAGAAATTGATAAATTTCTGAACACATACACCCACCCAAGACTAAACAGGAAGATGTCAAATCCCTGAATAGACCAATAACAAGTTCTGAAATTGGGGCATTAATTAATGGCCTACCAACCAAGAAAAGCTAAGGGCCAGATGGATTCACACCTGACTTCTACCAGAAATACAAAGAGGAGCTGGTACCATTCCTTCTGAAACTATTCCAAACAGTTGAAAAGGAAGGACTCCCCCCTAACTCATTTTATCAGGCCAGAATCATCCTGATACCAAAACTGGGAAAAGACACAACAAAAAAAGAAAACTGCAGGCCATTATCTCTGATGAACATCAGTGTAAAAATCCTCAAAAAAAAGCTGGCAAACTTAACCCAGCAGCACATCAAAAAACTTATCCACCACAATCAAGTCAGCTTCATCCCTGGGATGTAAGGCTGGTTCAACATACACAAATCAATAAATTTAATCCATCACATAAACAGAACCAAAGACAAAAAACACATGATTATCTCAATAGAGGCAGAAAAGGCCTTTGATATAATTCAACATCCCTTCATGTTAAAAACTCTCAATGAACTACATATTGATGGAATATATCTCAAAATAATAAGAGCTATTTATAACAAACCCACAGCCAATATCATACTGAATGGGCAAAAGCTGGAAGCATTCTCTTTGAAAATCAGTACAAGGCAGGGCTGCCCTCTCTCACCACTCCTATTCAATATAGTATTGGAAGTTCTGGCCAGGGAAGTCAGGCAAGAGAAAGAAATAAAGGGTATTCAAACAGAAAAACATGAAGTCAAATTGTCTCTGTTTGCAGATGACATGATTTTTATATTTAGAATACCCCATCATCTCAACCTCTTTAAACTGATAAGCAACTTCAGAAAAATCTCAGGATACAAAATCAATGTGAAAAATCACAAGCATTCCTTTACATCAACAATAGATAAGCAGAGAGCCAAATCATGAACGAACTCCCATTTACAGTTGCTACAAAGAGGATAAAATACTGAGGAATACAGATGACAAGCAATGTAAGGACCTCTTCGAGGAGAACTACAAACCACAGCTCAAGAAAATAAGAAAGGACACAAACCAATGGAAAAATATTCCATGCTCATGGATAGGAAGAATCAATATCATGAAAATGGCCATACTGCCCAAAGTAATTCATAGATTCAATGCTATTCCTATCAAACTATCATTGACAGTCTTTGCAAAATTAAAAAAAAAAAACTTTTAAATTTCATATGAAATCAAAGAAGACACCATATAGCCAAGACAATCCTAAGCAAAAAGAACAAAGCTGGAGGCATCACACTACCTAATTTCAAACTATACCACAAGGCTACAGTAATCAAAACAGCATGGTACTAGTACCAAGACAGACATATAGACCAATAAAGCAGAACAGAGACTTCAGAAACAAGGCCACCCATCTACAACCATCTGATATTTGACAAACCTGCCAAAAACAAGCCATGGAGAAAGATCTCCTATTCAGTAAATACTGCTGGGAAAACATGCTAGCATATGCAGAAAACAGAAACTGGACCCTTTCCTTATACTTTATACAAAAGTTAACTCGAGATGGATTAAAGTCTTAAATGTAAAACCCAATACCCTAAAAACCCTAAAAGAAAACCTAAGCAATACCATTCAGGACACAGGCATGGGCAAAGACTTCATGACAAAAATACCAAAACCAGTTGTAACAAAAGCCAAAATTGACAAATGGGATCTAATTAGACTACAGAGCTTCTGCACAGCAAAAGAAATGATCAGCAGAGTGAACAGACAATCCACAGAATGGAAGAAAATGATTGCAATCTACTTGTCTGACAAAGGCCTACTATCCAGGATTTACAAGGAACTTAAACAAATTTACAAGAAAAAAACAACCCCATCCAAAAAGTGGTAAAGAATATGAACATACACTTCTCAAAAGAAGACATTTATGTGTCCAACAAACATATGAATAAAAGCTCAACATCACTGATCATCAGGGAAATGCAAATCAAAACCACATGAGATACCATCTTCCACGAGTCAGAATGAAAATTATTAAAAAGTCAGAAACAATAGATGCTGTCAAGGCTGTGGAGAAATAGGAACACTTTTACACTGTTGGTGGGAATGCAAATTAGTTCAACCACAGTGGAAGACAGTATAGCAATTCCTCAAGAATCTAGAACCAGAAATACGATTTGTCCCAGCAATCCCATTAATGGGTATATACTCAAAGGAATACAAACAATTCTACTATAAAGACACATGCACACATGTTTACTGCAGCACTATTTACAACAGAAAAGGCTTGGAACCAATCCAAATGCCCATCAATGATAGACTGGATAAAGAAAATGTGGTAAATACACACCACGGAATACTATGCAGCCATGAAAAGGAATGAGATCATGTCCTTTGTAGGGACGTGGATGAAGCTGGAAGACATCATCCTCAGCAAACTAACACAGGAACAGAAAACCAAATAGCATATATTTTCACTCATAAGTGGGAGTTGAATATTAAGAACACATGGACAGAGAGAGGGAAACAACACACACCAGGGCCTTCTGGGGGTTGGGGAGTGAGGGGAGGGAACTTAGAGGATGGGTCAGTAGGTACAGCAAACCACCATGGCACATGTATACCTATGTAACAAACCTGCACATTTTGACATGTATCCCATTTTTTAAAGAAGAAATTTAAAAAAAAAAGAACTACAGTGACTCAAGAAAGTTTGTTCTGGCATTGCCAATAAAACACAAATTATGCGAAAAATATTTATTATAACAATATGATTAGTGATTTCACTGAAATTAAAACAAGAAAAATAAATTTTATGGAATAGTTATTATGAGTTAGAAATCTTTTTTCTTTGTCACTCACCCAAACACCATGACCTACTGACCTTTCAAAAGAGCACTGAGAATATGCAGAGCTTTCAATGGAAATTTTAAACAAGTGGGATCAAGATCCTGAAGAATTTCCTCAAAGAACTGGAACAGAAGATGAAACATGGCCTTACCAATACAATCCTGAAGACAAAGCACAATCAAAGCAATGGCTACCAAGAGGTGGAAGTGGTCCAGCCAAAGTAAAAGCAGACAGGCCAAGAGCAAAGGTCATGGGCAAGTTTTTTTGGATGCTCATAAAGGGTCAAAGAACAATAACATCTGCTTATTATGAGTGTTTTGACAATGTTACCACAGCTTTAGCAGAAAAACACCCAGAAAGGCTTTACCAGAGAGTCCTTCTCCACCATGACTGCTGCTCATCCTTCTTATCAAATAAGAGCAATTTTGTGAGTTTCAATGGTAAATCATCAGGCTTCCACCTTACAGTCCTGATTTGGCTCCCTCTGACTTGTTTTTCTTTTCTACTCTTTAAAAAAATCTGTTAAAAGGCACCCAGTTTTCTTCAGTTAATAATGTGAAAAGACTGCATTGACATGCTTACATTCCCTGGACCCTCATTCTCTAGGGATGGACTAAATGGCTGGTATCATCACCTACAAAGGTATCATAGACCTGAGGGAGTTTGTGTTAAAAAATAAACTTTATATGTTTTTATCTCTTAATCCCATTTTTCCAAAAACTTGTTGAAGTCCCCCTCTCACATTTATATCAAATAACTAACTGATATAATATCTCAAATAATATACCCAATAAACAATGAAAACAGGCCTTTACAAGCTTATGAGACTGTTTCCATGGATTAAATATACAGATATGTATTGCTAGGTAAAATGTGTAGTGAATTCATACAATTTTCTGTTGCCTCAGCATACATTCTGAATCGAGGTTTAACTTTCTCACACCAGAGCTGTGTCACCCTTGACATTGTCTCTAGTTCTACACCACATCGAAATGGCTCAAGCCAATAGCCAGAAATAAGAATTTGAAGGCAACCCTCTCACCTAGCAGACACTTTCTTTAAAAGGAATATTAAGGTATTTGCCCACAAACTGAAAATTGCTCACACCCTATTCCTTTCTCTATTTTCTATACTGTTGGTTGCCTCTCTCTCTCTCTCTCTCTCTCTCTCTCTCTCTCTCTCTCTCCTTCTCTTTCTCAATGACTCTTTCCTGTCTCTATGTATGCCTTCCTTGTGTGATCTGGGGAAGAAGGACTACCCTCTGTTCCCATTGCATCTTCCCTGTCCAGAAATCTTTGAACACCTATTGTGGTGGTATATTGAATTTGCACATTCTATGCCTTCTATTTGAAGAAGAAGGGGATACCCCAGACTGGGCTTTTCCTGGGACACCAAGGAGAACACCTAGTTTGGCTTCCAGAACCAGAGCAAGCATAAACCAGACACAGATTAGACAAAAGCTACAAGGGTGTCTGCCAGCATAAATGAGTACCCTGTGTGCAGGACCCCGGTCACATGTCAGACAACTAGACATTAGGCCATATGCCAGGAAAAGAAGCTTCCAGAGTGCAGCTATAAACACCCAAATCTAGGTCCTTTCATTTCCAGTTGAAGTGTTGCTAGTTGCTCTGGTACTGGAATCCCAATTTAGCTGAGGGCTTTCAAAACAAAGAGAATGCTCATTTTAAATGTGATATGCACCAATAAGTCGCCTTTTCAGATGATTGTGCCAACCAATTTTCGCCTCCACTGATATGGTTTGGTTCTGTGCCCCCACCAAATCTCATGTTGAATTGTAATCCCCAAAGCTGGAGGTGGGACCTGTTGAGAAGTGATTGGATTATGGGGGCCATTTCTAATAGTTTAGCTCCACCCCCCAAGTGCTGATCTTGTGATAGAGTTCTCAGGAGATTCAGTTGTTTAAAAGCATGTAGCACCTTCCTGCCTCTCTCTTCCTTCTGCTCTGGCCATGTAAGGTGCTGGCTCCATCTTCACATTCTGCCATGATTGAAAGCTTCCTGAGGCCTTCCCAGAAGCTGAGCAGATGCCAGCATCATGCTTCCTGTACAGCCCACAGAACCATGAGCCGATTAAACCTGTTTTCTTCCTGAATAACCCACTCTCAGGCATTTCTTTATAGCAGTGTGAGAACAGACTAATACACCCACCAATAGCATATATTTCCACACATTCTCAAAATATGTGCTACCATTGCCTCTTAGTAGTGAAAAGTGGGATCTTAAAAATTTAGTATACATTCCTTTCTATTAGCGAAATATCTTTTTTGACATTTACTGAAAATTTGTATTTTTGTGTATGAATCATCAGTTAACATCATTTGGTTACTATTTACTTCTTTCTTATTGATTTCTAGGAGTACTTTATATATTACAAATCTTTGCCTAACATGCACAATCCCAGTTGGTTATCTGTTAATTTTGCCAATTATGTCTTCTGATATATAAAAGTATACAATTATTGTGTAAGCAAATCTGTTGACTTTCTAAAGGATTTTGGTCTTAATGTAATTCTTCAGAAGATACTTAGAAAAATCTACCCCCACTCAAAGTTTGAAAAATGTTTTCTGGTATTTTATAATAGCATTTAAATCCAAATCTGTTTGTAATTAATTTTAATAAATTAGTTAATTTGTCAATTCCTGTGCCAATAAAATATCATTTAATTATTATTGTGATAGATACCAAAGAAAATTCTACCCTATTCTCCTCTTTTCCAAAATTTGCCAACTATTTTTATATATTCACTCTTTAAGATGAATTTTAGAATCAATTTGGAAAGCTTAAAAATATCCTACTGAGATTTTGAATGATATGCCATAAATTTACAGATAAATCTGGAATAAAGAACCATACTTAGAAGAATGAATGTTTCCAGGAATAATATAGTATGTTTCTGTTATTTTCTTAGATCTTTCAATACAGTTTAAAATGTTTTATGATATGAAAGTCTCCGACATTTTATGTTGTTAATTTCTAACAACTAGTTTCATTTGTGAACATAGTATTTTTCCTTTATTAGCGTTCCTTTGCTTATTAGTAATGTGCAAGAAATTTATTGACTTTTATCTTAAATTAGTCAATTTACTGAACTCTCTTATCTAGTGGATTGTTACTTGACTAGGTTGGATTTTCTAGGTTTACAATAATAAGCTCTTTGGGCTCTTTTCAATATTTATCTCTTACTTACTTTTATTTTACTACTTCACTGGCCAGATCTCAGCAACAATACATGACAATAGTTGAGGGAGATTTCTGATTTACTCATTTCAGCTATTTCACTGTTTGCTATGATGATTACTATTGGTTTCTGATACTCTTTAATCTTAAGAAATTTCCTTCTATTCCTAATGTACTAAAGTTTTTTAAATTACAATTTTCAGTTCTGGATTTTGAATTTTGTAAAATGCAATTTGGGACCCTAACAGGTTGATCTTTTTTTTCGTCTAACCTAGTAATGGAATAAGTCATATTACATTTTTAAATTGCATTAATAAATTTTCTAATGTTGAACAGAGCTTTCATAATCATTCTTGGAATGAATCCTTGAATTGGAATCCTTGTTTATGACATATTTTACCTTCAATACATTACTATATTTGGTTTGTTAATATTTTTCTTGGGATTTTTATATCCATATTCAAGTGAGATTGTTCTGCATTTTTTCTTTGAGAAACTTTGTCTAGTTTCATTACCAGAATCGAAAGATGAAGTTGAAGATATTTCACATTTTTTAATGCTATGGAGAATTGTGTGTGATCTGGGTATTTTCTTTTCAGTGAAGACATGAAAAAATTTACCCACAAAATTATCTAGACCTGGTGCCTTTTTGGTGAACTTTTGGGGGAAGGGAGGATTTATTGTTCTATTCAAATTTTTTATCCTTGAGTCGATTGTTGACATTTTTATTTTTCCAAGGTGGAATACACGATTCATCTAGACTCAGAATTAAGTCATGTTTTATATATTTCCCTAATACACATTTTATGGTTTTTTTAGCTTTGTTGAAGTATAATTGAAAAATAAAAATTATATATATTTAAGATATGCAATGTGATGTTTTGATATGTGTATACACTATGAAATGATTACTGCAATCAAGCTAATTAACATGTCAATCATTTCATCATCTCACATTGTTACCATCTTTTTGTTGTGAGAATACTTAAGATCTACATTAAAACTAACAATTTTAATATTTAAATTTGAAAATTTCTGTGGTTATAAAATATGGTAGGCTGAATAATGTTTTTCTAAAAGATATCCATGTCCTAATCCCCAGAAACTATGGATATTGCCTTATATGCCAAAAGGGACTTTCAGTTATGATTAAGTTAAAGATCTTGAGATGAATTCATTCTGCAGTATTTGCCAGCTGGACTCTACATGTTATCACAGGTTTTTTTTTAGAGACAGGGTCTTGCTCTGTGGCCCAGGCTGGAGTGTAGTGCCATAATCACAGCTCACTGCAGCCTCTAAATCCTGGGCTCAAATGATCCTCCCACCTCAACCTCCCAACACAAGTCAGTAGAGAGTCTAAGAAGGAGTCACAAGCCAAGGAATGAAGGTATGGGAAAAAGCAGATCGATCTCAGAGCCTCCAAAAGGAGCCAGCCTGCCAACACATTGGCTTCAGCCCAGTGAAACTGATGTCAGACTTACAACCCCTAAAACTGTAAGAGAATAAAGTTGTGTTGTTTTAAGCCACTAAATTTGCAATAATCTGCTACACTAGTCATAGAAAACTAATACATGCAATCTTTTTCGTATCTGATATGGTGTATTTCTTATTCATTCGTTTTCTTTTTTCTTTTCTTTTCTTTTCTTTTCTTTTCTTTTTCTTTCTGGCCTTCCTTGCCAAAGCATAATCTGTTTTTGTCTGTTTGTTCTGTGTTTTTTAAGGATTGATCCTTTTTTATGCTAATGTATTTGTTTCTGCTCTTATTTTTGCTAATTCTTACCTCTTATTTTTCTTGGTTTTCTTTCTTTTTATTTTTTTTTTTCACTTCTGGAATTCTGTTACTGTATCATTTACTTTTCATTTCTTCTTAGTAATAAAGTAATTTATGGATGAAGCACCCTTTAAAAATAGATTTTGCCACATTTTATAACTTTTGATATGCAGGGTTTTAGACCTTTAATAATTTTAAACTATCTGTCTTTGCAGTTTTGATTTCCTCTCTGGCTGATCAGGATTTTTTTTTTTAAGTTCTTTTAGGTTTTAGGGGTTTTTCGGCTAATACTAAGTTTCTAACATGTTCAACAAGTACTATTCTATTAGTAAATTCCAATATTAATGCATTGTAGTCAATGAACGTGGCCAATAAACTTTCTACTTCAGGGAAGTTATTACTATAAAAGTTCCATTTTTGTAGATGTTTCACTCACTTTTGGGAGGAATGGGCATCTCAGTTTTTTGGGAGAAATAGAGTTCCATAGCACTTAAATCCAAGTTGGTATTTAGTAATCCACTCTATAATTATCTACTGGTAAATCACACTCTATAGTTCTGTTACCTATATTCTCTATGTCCTTATTTGTATCCATGGCAAATCTGTCTTTATTTCATAGGCATGAGGGTTTTAGGTGTAAGTATGCCATGGCAGGGTTTGCATGTTTAGAAACACCACTCTGGGAGCGGGAAGATGGAGTGTGAATCAGAGGAGAGGCATGGCGACAGCCTTAGCAGCAGCAGGGGACGGATGCGTGGATGAAGCATGCATACAGGTAGACAGAAAAGGCAGGGAAGGTCCTTAGAAATCATTTAGCCCAACCTCTAATTTTATGGAAACCAAGGCCAGCCAGAAGATGGAAATAATTTATCCAAGATCATATGGGCAGTCAGCAACAGAGGAGGCGACTCAGATCAAAGCCCCCTGGTTACCAGCCTCAGACCCTCTGTGCTCTGCCATGTTGGGGTCCCCAGGAACAATCCCACAATTGTGTACATTTTCCCTTGTCCATGCTGCAAGGGCATCTAAACCTCTTCACACTCTATCTTTACCATTAAGGACCGAACTATTCAAGAAAGTAATCATGCCTTCATGTAAAACAATCTATTGTGCCCCTACTTTGATTAAAAAAAAAAAAATTGGTATTCCAAATACTGCCCAGTGCAAAGCAGACAACACTAACAGCAACAAGTGCTACAAGAATCTTCAGATAGCATCAATTTGTTAGATTTCTACCAGCTTCCATTCCCCTTGCATCTCCATTTTGTTCTGACCAGCAGAGTGGCAGGTGGGGGAGGCCTTATACATTTTCTAAGTTTTGATGTACTTCAGAAATATAACCGTGCTTATTATCACATTGGTACCACTGTCCCCATTAAATGACTATTCTAATGATCTCTTTTGGTCTCAGTCTTCTCATCCAGAAAGCAGGGATAAATTTGTAGAGGAGTATGATGAAAATTAAAGAGTTGATATATGTAGAGTGCTTTCAACAAGGTTAGGAACAACTCAGTATACATTAACTTCTACTAGTAGCATAGTGGCTGTCATCAGACTTCTTTAGTAGTAGTATTTGGTAATTTTCAAGACAGACAGAACACCTTAGCCACAAAGTCACTTCCTCAGAATCCACGCTGTCATGTCCTTTCTGTAAGAGGCAAGTTTATATAGCAGAGAGGGCCCTAAAATTAGACAGATCCAGGGTGGAATTTCACCTCTGTCCTAGGGTTAGTTGTTATCTCTTGGGCCAGTTATTTAGGGCCCACAAGCCTCACTCTTAATCTAAACTGCAGACAACAACTCTGACCCTGTAGGGTCAACAGACAGCCTGATACAAGAAAGGAACACCGGCACTCCCCACCCGCCAACTTCCTTACTCAGAACTGCCTTCAGCTTTCACTCCTGGGTAAACCCACAAGGCCTCTTGGACCTTCAGAAATAAGAGGTCCTCTCCTGGGACTGAGGAGCACAAGGTGGTGGAAATGAGAGTCTTAGGGGTCTGGGCTGCATGGCTGAGAACACTCAAGGGTGCTAGAGACATCACAGGCCCAGATTCAATAAACACCCAGGGATGCTAGAGACATCACAGGCCCAGATTCAATAAACACAGTTTGGCGTGAGGATGAAGAGAGTCAGAGAGCAAAGGGAAAGTGCAGTGGTACAATTACCAGCTCCACTCTGCACAGGGATTGGCTGAGCCTGGAAATGCTTTGTAAGGAGGGAAAGAAAGAGTGGCAACTGGGAGACGAAAATCTTGCGCAAAAAAAAAAAAAAAAAAAAAGTGGAAAAATAAAAAGTGTAATGCACCCAATTCTAACAAACTCAGGCATGAAACTTTGAAATCTCTCAGCAAGTGGATGCGATCTTGCAACTGAAGACAGATCAGTGCAAGTGAAAAGCCAGCAAAGGGTTGTGAAAATGGGAGACTTTGTACGTAAAATGATAAGCATAGTGCTGGGCTTTGCAGGTCCTGACACAGACTCCATGATAGTTCCTATGACTGTTTGGCTTCCGCACATCCCCATATCACTGCGTAAGGGAAGCGCAGATGCTCTGGCCTTGTGTTGGGGCCCCAGGATGCAGGTTAGGCTACCTAGTGCTGTAGAATATCAAGTGTTAAAGTGAAAGACGATGATCTATACGGTAACACAACTCCTTAGCAATATCTGGAGGCACTTGGGGATGAATATCCCAGTTCCCAGGACACACCGAAGATGCCGCGTGGGCTAAAGTGAAGAGAATCCCAACACGCTCATGCTCTTCTCTGATGGCCTGCAAGGGCTGTAGTGGGCTCTCTGTGTCCAGGCGCATTGGTCCAGCCTGTGTCACAGGAAGTGTTGCCTTCACACTTGTCCCCATCCTCCTGGTCACTGCAAATAGGTCTAAATGCATCCATTTAGTCCTCTGTCTTCAGTTGCAAGATCACATCTACTTGCTGAACAATTTCAAAGTTTTATGCCTCTGTTTGTTAGAGTTTGGTGCATTGCGTTTTTATTTTTCCACTCTTTTTTGCTCAAGATTTTTGTCTCCCAGTTGCCAGTTGCCCTCTTTCTTTCCCTCCACACAGCGTTTCCAGACTCAGCCAATCCCAGCGCAGAGTGGAGCTGGTCGTTGCACGGACACACTTTCCCAGGTGTGCCTCTAAGAGACGCAGTCACTGATACACCCTGTTCTTACTTCGACTGTCATATGTTAATGTCTCTATATGAAATTCCCCTTTATCTCCCAAGGTCTGGTCATGTTGGGAAGAAGCAACAACACTAAGGCAACAACACAAGGCTGGTGCTCCAGAAAGGAGCAAAAGGCTTAAAAATAGCCTCTCTCAGATACAACTTGCAGGGCTGCAGCCAGCCCGGGCTGACTAGCACACACCTCAGGGGTAGACCAGGCATTGGCCAGCCCTGCTCCACAGAGGGCAGGAAATGGACACATTTAGACCTATTTGCAGTGACCAGGAGGATGGGGACAAGTGTGAAGGTGACACTCCCTGAGACTGGCTGGACCACTGCGCCGGGGCACAGAGACACCCAGCCTGGGTTCTAGAACACAGCAGGCATGGAGACTGATGTTCTATCCTAGCCTCTCCTCTGCAATTTCATCCCTCCCCTCTCCCAAGATGCCAGAGAGGAGGAATGACCCAGCTAAGAACAGGGCAGCAACATCAGAAAATATATCACAAGTGACTATTTCAAAGGAATTGAGGAAGGTGACATTTTCCATTACAGCCCAGTATGCCAGCGCTAATAACCCCCTTTTCTGAACCACAGGCTTTCCACCACCACCCGCAGCCTTTTGACTTCACTTCTAATAGGTACTGCAGAGGAACCTCAAGGAGAGGTTTTGTCTTGCTGACACATCTTATTTCCACTCTTGTTGGCATGGAGAAGGCTACTTTGTTTGTGTCTGATTCCAGCTGGGCCACAACAGGATCCCATCTGATGAGCAGAAATGGCTAGAAGACTGTTCCCATCTTGCTCAGCCACTCTGCAAGAGACCTCATGCTAACCCTCTCCACCTCCACAGCCCATCCTCACACCCTTGCAATGCTTCCATTCCCTAGGTACCTTGGAGAGGTTCCGACAGAGTGTGCTTCATACAAACGATGGTCACTAAAACCTTGCACCTTCTCTCTGTGCTTATTGGATAAGGGAAGAAAGTAATAGTTGTGTGTCATGTTCTCTCCCACAGAAATTCTCTCTAGGCTACTGGCATTTCAGCAGGAGTTGGTGATGTAGTGAAAAGCACAGATGTGTTGGAATGAAAAAGAATCTGAGTTTCAGCCACTCATTCGATAAGACATTATCCAGTGACCACCATGTCCCAGGCACTCTTCTAGGTGCTGAGAACATGGCAGTGAGCAGCCATTCAAAGGATGCAAGTCCCTGTTCGTATGAGGGCTACATGATACCAGGCTAAGACCTAACAGTACAAAAAAAAAAAAAAGGAACACTGGGAAAAAGTACACCCTCTCTGCCTTGCTGTTTCTTAATATATCAAATGGGACTAACAACAATAGCTGTCTTATGGGGCAACTGTGCCTTTTGCAAAGTGCTGCACAGATGTGAGTTGTCATTAAATTTTCACATCCTAGACCCCAGGGGCAGTATTCCTAAGAGAGGAGGGAGGGCACTGAAGTATGATTATCCTAATTCTCTCTGGCCTGGGCAGTTCAGCTGCAGCCTCAGACCAGAACCTCCCCAAGCTGACTTGAGATCCCCATCACCTTTTCCCCTACCATCCCTTATGCTCTGTCCACCTTCATCATACTATTTGATGCCCCATGGACCCTACAATAGTCTATTACTCGAACATTCCGTCTCTATTCAACTACTGATCCTAAGTGCCAGTCACGATGTTGCTCTTTCACAGGCACTTAAGACTGTTAACATTTAGCAGAATAAATTATGATGAGTAGGAATGAATGAATAAGGAGCTTCTGAGTGCTAGCCTTCTATTTGTTGCATACTTCCCTAACATGCTTTAAAAGGGCAAATATGTGGCTAGTTCCATAGGTGGCATTGTTCTTTACGCCTGCCCATCTCTTCATATGAATACAGTCAAAATGGGATGGCCTGTCTCCTGCTTACATTTCCATTCTAAGTTCCTTAGTTCCTTCTTTATGTTTGTTTGTTTGTTTTGAGACAGATCCCACTCTGTTGCCCAGGTTGGAGGGCAGTAGTACAATCTCAGCCCACTGCAACCTCCACCTCCTGGGTTCAAGCCATTCTCGTGCCTCATCCTCCTGAGTAGCTGGGATTACAGGCGCCCACCACCATGCCCAGCTAATTTTTATATTTTTCATAGAGGCAGAGTTCTACCGTGTTCGCCAGGCTGGTCTCGAACTCCTGATCCCAAGCTGCTCCGAGGCATCCTCCTCCTCCCTGTAAAATGCTGAAGAGTTGTGCTGAGGCAGCGAAGACAGCCTGTCATAAGGGGAACAACAGATGGCTTTGATCATACCCTCCCAAGCCTGTCAGAAGCCAGAGCTGCTCCTGGAAACCACGGTCAGCAGAGCCCAAGTTGAAGTCCTATGGACAGGTGCAGTGCATGCGAGATGGGTGGGAGGGATAAGAAGAGAGGTTTCTTCCCACTTTTCTGGGTACCTGCCCCGTAAGTTCTATAAAGTATTCTGAATTATGGCATCTTGAGCATGGACTTTGAAATCAGCCCAACCTATTTGTGAATTCCAACTTCACCATCAATGAGCTGTTACCAAGGGACTTCCCCCCTGAACCTCACTGTGTCTACCTTTGTGAAATTGGGCTAATAATATTTATGCTGGTATCTGTTATGAATATTAAAGAGGTAATTCATATAAAGTACAAAAGGAGATGCTAATACATAGTAGATGTTCAATAAATGCTCAATACATGGCAGTAATAACATTAATTGAGGGTTTATGATATGCCAATTTGGACCCCTTCAAGGATTCACATATATCAAGGATTCACATTTAATCCTCCAACAATCCTATGAGTAGGTCATTTAAATGAGGATAAATATAAATAGTAAATATACAAATGATAAATATCATATAAATATAATTATCCAAATAATATAGCATAAATACAATGTAATCTATAAATATATAAATTAAAAAGAGAATATTAAAGCATAAAGACACTAAATAACCTACCCCAGGCCACTCAGCAGAGAAGTCCTGAGTTTGGGTTTGTCTCCCCGACCCTCCCGGCCCCAGAGTAGCCTCTCCTGACCTCCATGCTAAGCAGCTGTCACTGTTGTTGATTCATTACACAGGTTTTAGCTTGTGTATTTAGCTCCATCTCCCCCATCTGGGGAGGTGACATGGGTCTCACAACCACACCCTTTTCTTTCCTGGATAAAAAGTAGGACATCCAAGTGCTGTCAGGAAGCCTGTGGTCCAAGCTTGGTAAAGGAAACCCCAAATGACGAATCCACCTACCCCTTTTGAGAAGTTGTCACCCTCTGTGGTGAAGGCTCTGAGATTTAAAGAACCACACAAATGACCTCAGCTCTGGGATGGGCGATAAGAAAGGAAACTCCTGCCTCTGCGCAATGCAGGGCACCACGGGGCTTTAAACATGAGGCAAGCAGCACCACCCCAGGGCTCTGGATGTCTGGGCTTCCATTGACATTTTCTTGTAGCTGAAGGAACGGACCAGTGATCCAAACAGGAATGGCTGCCTCCTTGGGTGACAGATTGGGAAGCTCAAGAAAATTTCAGTTTGACTGAATCGTAGCAAGGCAAAGGGAACCAGAGAGAGAATGCCCACTTCACTTCTTTCCCAGCAGTAGATTCCATCTAGGGGTTTGACCAGCTCTTAGCAAATTCTGTACTAGGTTTTTATGCTCTGATGCATATGTTCCCACTCTCCCACTAGAGTATGGCTCTTTAGGGGCAGAAACTAGGCCTGTAGGTCAGTTTACCTTTTGCTTCCCATAACCACCCTCAAGCTTACACATTGACCATTTGGAGTTGCCCAGTACATAGGGTGGGAAATGCCACATCAAGGGGAGTTGAATCTCCATAGCAAGCGAAAACAAAGGACAAGGAGGGAATTTGCACTTCCTGGAAGGGTGTCACATTGAAAATAGGGTATGTGGGACAGACACAGGGCCCTTCCTCTCTGCCCAGTCTTATGTTCCAGAGTTCCAAGAAATACGACATTCAACGTCCAGTGACCGATGTCTCTAAGCCCTCAGTGCAGGCAGCATCTCTCTGTGCTCTGCTCCACCCTGAAGGAAACCCCATCTAAGATCCACCAAGAGCCCAGGCCTGGCCCCAAAGCCACCACTGAGTCCTGACATGCCTCGCTCTGCCAGAGGAAGCACAAGCCCGCCTTGGCAGCTGAGTGCAGCTGCGGCTGTTGCTTAAAAGCCTTCCCTCGTGCAATAACCTCTCATTATATTTTAATGTTGTTGTAACTTTATGGCTTAATCAGTATTTGCAATTTGTTAGTAGCCTGGGCGGCCATAAAATTGTTTTCCAGGTACTGAAATATCCCATCAAGGTTTGTAAAGCAGTGGTTCTTAGTTTATCACACCCATAAAATGCCCTGGCAATTTGACAGATATAATAACTTTTTTTATCAAGTGTCTAATTTGAGAGGAAATTAAGCCATACGTTACATGCAGCTCGCACTGGGCTTGGAGCTCTTCAGCCTTCCAGTCTCCCAGGGATGCCCCTCTCCTCACCCCATCTGTCCTCTTCAGCCAAGGGCTGGATTTCCTTCTTGCCCCTTGTATGGGGCCTGCTGCAACCTCTGCACAGATAGGGGCCAATGGTCATGGGTCTGCCATGTGGCTGGTGCAGGCATCCTTGAGGAGACAGTGCTTTTGCACTGAGGATCCAGCAATGGCTGGGAAATTGGTCCCCAGAAAGAGAGCTGAAGCCCTGTTAATCCCATCCCTGTGTCTCCAAGTAAGTTGATGCACCCTGGGCCCAGTCCCGCATGGGTCTACACGTGAAAGGAACCACATTGGCTCTCTGCCCTTCACTTACCAAGCTCAGCCCCATTCTCCAAAGATATTTACCCTTTCATGCTTTTCTTCACATTTTGTCCAAGTCACAGAGAGAGAGCAGTTATATCAGAAAGGTACAAGGAAAAATAAACGATTCTCCTTGCCAGTTACATGGATTTGCTCCTCCCTGCCATTTTCCAGTGTCCATTTCTCTTGGAATAATGTTGAACCAAAGAACAGTTTTGGTCACACATTTTGTTGCATGTGTATATACCCCACACGGGGGTACCCTACTCAGGCCCAAATTATGACAAACTCACCAATGCTTAGCATCAACGTTTTATGTGGCCCAGCAACTTGTGTCAAGCTGATTTTCCCTCCAGCCCTATTCTGCACAGTCATAGTCCCACTGGTAGTGAACAGCTTTCATCTGGCTTTCCAACATTTAACTGCAAATGCTATCTCCCTCCATGACACCCAGTCATGTTAGAAAATGGGATTCGGGCCAGGCACAATGGCTCACACCTGTAATCCCAGCCCTTTGGGAGGCCATGGAGGGAAGATCACTAAAGACCAGGAGTTCAAGAAAAGCCTGGACACCATGGTGAAATCCCATCGCTACTAAAAATACCAAAAGCATCCTGGTGTGGTGGTACATGCCTGTAATTCCAGCTACTTGGGAAACTGAGGCACAAGAAGCGCTTGAACCCAGGAGGCAGACAGGGGTTGCAGTGACCCAAGATTATGCCACTGCACTCCAGCCTGGGTTACAGAGTAAGACTCTGTCTCAAAGAAAAGAAAATGGGATCTGGACCACCTTGTGTTGTTTGTCACCATTTGGTTGGCATTTACTGAGCAACCACTATGTGGCCAGTAGCATTCTAAGCTCTGAGGGATCTAAAGACAGTAAAGATAGTCTTTGCCTCTCTGAGAAAACTGGCAAGAAAGGCGAAGATCAAAACTGCACTAGATCTATGGAAACACAGAAAAGACACATAGCTTGACCTGGGATGAGGGACGTGACTCTAGGGAAGGCTTCTCACTTGTGGTGACCCATGACACAGGTATGTGTTTGAGTGTGTGTATATGTATATGTGTGTGTATATGTATGTGTGTGTATACAAACACATACACACACATATACATATATGAATTAAAACTAGCCTGGTACACAAGGATGCAGAGGAAGGGCTTTTGATGCAGAAGGATCTGCAGATTTGCAAATGCAAAATTTCAAAGTAGAGGGTATGGAAAACACGAGAAAAAGCCAGAAAGCAACATGGCAGTACATAGGCTGTGTATGGGCTGTGGGCTCTGAGCAGTGGCCGGAAGACATCTGCAAACATAGGCAAGAGGCAGATTCATAGTTCTCTGCTATGCCAGGCTGAGGAGACAGAGACTGATTCGAAAATTGTGGGAAAATATCAGAGGATCTTAGGCATGGGGGTCACATGATCACCATAGAATTTTAGATCACAATGGCATCAAAGTAATGAAGACCTAAACAGAGCTGGGGAGTCAGGCTGAAGAAGATCATTGTCATTTGGGGGAAGTCTAGTACACAATACTGTTCTCCACATCCCCATTCCCATCTTCCTGTTAGCACCCTGATCTCTTTTTCAGTGAAAACTCCTTGTTTTATGTGGTCCTGGAAGGAAAAACTGCTGCTTTCTATCATAAAAGGGGCACGATTCTCGGCCTTACCAACTGTAGTAGCCAGGAGCAAAAGACAGGCACAGTCAATCCAACATTCCTTACTAGAAATGTTGACTTTTGATAGGGCAACTAAACAGCACACTTTTCACAGACTGTGACAGATTCTATTTTCCAAAAATGACCATAGCAACATTTCTGATTCCACATGCTCTTCTACAGCCTTGTTCCTCTCCAACAAGAGATGGGGTTTATTTCTCCTCTGGAATCAAAGCAATAGACATGACACTGCAAGACTCAGAGACGACATCACGAAAAGTGAGATGGCTTCTATCTGGCTTAATCTCTCTTCAGAAGCTTGCCCTGGGAACCTAGCCACCACGTTGCAGAGAAGCCCAGACTGCACGGAGCAGCCATGTGTAGATAGGCGTCCCGGCCAACAATTCCAGCTAAGATTCCAGCTGACAGTGGCAATGACCATCAGACTTGTGAAGGACGGATCCTTGGGTGAATTCTGGCCTCAGCCTTCTAGTCACCCCAGCTAACTCCATGCAGAGTGAAGACAAGCTGTTCCCTCTAAGCAGTGCCCAAATTGCCTATTCATGAGCAAAATAAACATTGTCATTTTAAGTCACTGAGTGTGGGGTGGTTTGTTCCACAGAAATAGATCACTGGAATGGGGATCTTGACTGAGGATTCAACTGTTTAATGTTTAAAGATCTCTTACCTCCTAGTTATTTTCTAGGTCTGACTTTCTGGCTTCCCCCTACTGTTCTAAGAACAAAATATCTTTGGTGACAGCAATATTGAGTTTCTGTTGCTTGCAACCACTGTACCCAGCCAAGGAAAGATAAGCTGCCATGGTCCAGGAGAGGAATGCTGAGGGCCTGAAGATAGGCATGGTGGAGAAGGTTTGGAGCCAATAAACACACATAGCACAGAATCCACCAGGACTTCAGGAAGATACGGGAAAAGATGGAGGCAAGAAGGCTTCTCCGGTTTCTAACTGAGCCACTGGGCAGATGTTCATGCCATTCAATGAGAAAAGTATTTCAAGAAGAGAAAGGCTCTTTCAGGGAATGAAAACATGTAAACTAATTACAAGTTCAGTTATCAACCTGGAGATTTGACGATGCCAGTGGGAAGCACACACGAATCTGGAATAGAGGGGCGTCACTGCAGTTTTCCAGCTTCCCCACATCACTTAAAATAGACACTAGAGACCAAGAAGGGTCTACTAGGGATGCAGAAATCTGAGGAAAGCTGAATGCGATCCCTGTTAGTGCTGAATGTTTCACTCACAAGTGCACTCCATCGGGGGTGGAGGGACACAGGGGTGCGTGCATGTGTCTGAGAATGCATACAGGTGAATATTCATGCTTTCTCAAGACTGAAAGGGGAGCCAGATCTTATATTTCTTTCCCTCTCCCCCACAGCGTCTTATGAACTGACTCTAAATGTTGAGAACAGATTCAACATAAGCACAAGAGTAACTGTGCATTTATGTAAAGGCTTCCTCAAAAGAGCTCTCCGCACTCTACAGATAATGGACTTATTTATCCTTAGAGCACCTCTGTGAGGCAGTTACAGGACAGGGGTGACCAGGCTCACATCATAAATAATGTCAGGAATAGCACGAAGCCCAGCCAGCCTATAACTCTGAGGCCCTGGGCAAGATGGGATGGACCCAAGGTCACCCAGCGAGTTGGGAACAGGACGAGCCTCCATGCTGTGATGGTGTGACTCACATTCTCTCTGAATGTCCCCCTGTCACCTGTGTGGTGACTCTGTGGCGGTAAGGCGTTAAGAGATAAATCTGCCAGGCAGACTGGCTGCGACAGGTCAGTACCTCCTTTTTCAACCAAGCAGTTCCTCACATGCCAACACAGGCACAAACCCAGAGACAGTCCACACAAGTCACTGGGAAACTGGCCTGATGAACTCGGTTGTAGAAAAATATTCCCATCACAAGGAATTGCAAATCAATAGAGAGGAAATCCTCTCCAGCTTCACACACAGAGACCAATTCCTGCCCTGTGAAAGCCGCAGCAACACCGGTCATAAAAAGCCCTCTCTTGGCCAGAATGGATTGGCTCCAGAGGCTCCAAGTGAAAACAGAAGTTGAATAAGAGCAATATACTGTATTTGTTTAAATTTCATGCCAGTGAATGTCTGTGACGCAGGAGACAGGTTTATGGAGAGAGAAATAAAATGTTGACAAATGGCCCTGTAATCAACTGGAACATGCAATAAATCATTAGAATGCCAATAACACTTCCAGGACAAGCTTAGAAAGGTCATTACTGTGTCACAATACATCTTCCAGCACCAAACAAAGCAAACAGAACATGTTGGGAATAGGATTATGGGGGAAGCATCTGTCAGTCCTAATTAAGAATTAACTACAGATCGTATCTTGGGAGATGTATAATTTATTTTCCCTCTTCTTCCTCCCTATGTGCTCACAAAAAGAAAAATAAATCAATAAAAAATTTAACCCATTCTGGATCAGAGATGATGTCAACGTAGGAGGCATGAAGCACAGGCCAGGGAGAGCCGAGACCCTGGGAGGGCAGGAAGCAGAGCAGGGAGGAGCAGACGGACATGAGGAGGACGGGACAGAGACCTGAGAGCTCCAGTCAGCTCAGGCACCGGAAGCTTCTCTCTTTGCCCCAGCCCAGCCCAAGACACTTGAGTTTTACACCCAGGGGAATGTTGGGGTTATTTAATACTTTGACAGTGAAATCTCATGAGCTAGAAAGAGGCAACATGAAGGTTGGAAGTTAAAAAACAACAAAAAGGTGCCAAGTTCTTTCTACCTGAATGTGCCAATTAAGATTGAATTTGGCTGCAAATACAAAAAACTCAACTCACAGCGACTTACACAAAGAAGTATTTATTTTTTCTCACATAACGGAAGTCCAGGGGTGGGAGGTGCTGGATCAGTTTTCTAAATGTTTGTTTTGGAATCTTGTAGAGATTGGCTTTTGCCCTCTTTGACTCTATAGTCACAAGATGGCTGCTGCAGCTACAGACACAGTATCCATGTTCAAGAAGAAAGAGAGGGGGAAAGACAGCTCCAGCCTTCATTCCCTGTTATCAGGAAAGCCAATTTTCGCAGCACACCCCATTCGTAAGCCAGCAGCAAGTTAGGCATTTATCTCATTAACCAGAATTGGCTTCTATGGTCCCCAAAGAGCCTGGGAGATGAAATAGACACCTTGTCACCCCCAAAGAAAGTTGGGGTTCTGTTTAAGAGCAAGGAAAGAGGAATGGGTTTGTGTTATTAATGAATGGGGTTTGCCATGCTGGTAAAGAGGGATATGGGGCAACACAGGCTCCCTGCCAAGAAAGAGACAGGTGTGTGCGTGCGTGCGTGCATGCGTGCGTGCGTGCGTGCGTGTGTGTGTGCGTGTTTGCAACATGCTCTCTGCAGAAATGGTCTTCGTCCCACAAGGAGAAAGTGATGGCGCTCTAAGCCCTGCTCCCCAGCGCTGCCCTGCCATGGTTGCTCCAACTGTGCACATCCACCAGAGGCCCAGCATGCTCTAATGTTGTTGTACTCCTCTCTAACACAGGGCAGAGTCCACTTTGCTCAGCCTTAAAGGAACTCGGGTTCTTCAGAGAAAAGTCAATTCAGCCATCTGAGTAGCACCAAAGGATAGAGGAGAAAGTATCCACTCTCCCCAGAGATCTTGCTCCCAATGGCTCTTCCAACAGTGGGAGCTGCTCAGAAAGTTCCAAGATGTCTTTTGTTGTCTACCTGGGTGTTGCTTTTCTCCAAGCAGCTTCTTATGCTTTCCTCTGCGGCTGTGTGTGTGTGTGTGTGTGTGTGTGTGTGTGTGTACAGGTGCAAGTGTCTTCCTTTCTAATTGACCCAGCTATTTCCCCACTTCTCTCATGAACTGGACCCCGTCCTGTGATGGATGTGGCTTCCCCAGACTTACTCAGAGAGGTTTGCACATATCACCTGCCTCTTGGTGCCCTAATGACTGTTAGCGTCATTAATAGTGTGGCTGTTGTTTCTGCTGTTTCTCACTCTTCCTGCCTTCCCTTCTCAAGTCTCTTTTTCTGCTTGAGTTTGCATTTCTTCTTTTCTTTTATTTTATTTTTTTTCTGCTGACAGAGACAAGAGCTCGTCCTAGTTCACCATTTCAGGATTTGTTGCAAAATTCAAGGTACAGGTTTATGGCTGCCGGTGTCCTGGTTATAGTGCAGTTCTTATGGGTCCTAATAAACTCAGCTGCTCTAGAGGCCTCTTAAATTCCAGTATGAAAGATAGAGAAAAGGCATTATTTAGTTCCTGGGACATTCAGGGATCTTCATCCTTGAAGACTGAGGATAATGTTTCTTTCCTGGGGAAGCAAAAGCCCATAACTCTTGAATGCTGCCCAGGAGCTAGAGGGTAAAAGAAGAGTTCTTTTCTCCTTCCCAGTTGCTAGATGGATGGCAAATGGGAGACAGGGTTGGAGGTCACAAACCAAGGACTGAAATGCAGTAGTATTTTCTTTTTTACCAATCGCAAAAAGCCTATCCTTAGATGCTGAACATGCATTTGGGTTAAGACAAACTGGGCTGGTTGAAAATCCCACACCCTTCAACTGCACAAGCACCGGCTTTGCCCTCCAGCGGGTGGCCCCTAAGATTTGGCTAGAACAGCCATGATCACATGCTTGTGTATTATTTTTTAATATTTTTAGCTTCGGAGTCTCTCTGTGTCACCCATGCTAAAGTGCAGCGGTGCAATCACAGCTCGCTACAGCCTCAAGCTGCTGGCCTCAACTGATCCTCTTACAGTCTCGCAAGCAGCTTGAACTACAGGCACATACCGCCACACCGGCTAATTTTCTTATGTTTTGTACAGACGGGGTCTTCCTGTGTTGCTCAACCTTGTCTCGAACTCCTAGGCTCAAGTGATCCTCCTCCTTCAGCCTCCTGAGTAGCTGGGATCACGTGTGAGTCATCATGCCCTCATAACCACATTCTGAAATGTAGTGCTTCACAAAATGTTTCTGCTTATTTCTTTCGTAAGATCCTCTAACAAATCTGATTGTGACTCCTTATATTGCATATGAGGAAGCCATGTATAGTTGTATTGCACCATACAACCATGGCTGATGGTGCAGTTATTTGCTCAAGGTCACATAGCTGGTTAAGTGTCAGCTAAGATTCAAACCCAAATTACTGTCACATAATCCAGGGCTGATTCCATGTTACCAAGCTGTCCCTCTTGAAGGTGTCATGGGATAAATATGTCCACCTCTAGAAATTGCTAGTGAGAGACTGCCTTGTGGAATGAAGTGAGTACTGACCTATGGAGTCACTGTGTCCAGACAGAGCAAGTACCATTGGGACAGTCACACACCCTCTCTTGGCTTCAGCTTCCTGATTTAGAAAATGAAGGATCACAGTCACAATGCAAGACCCTAGAATGCCTCAGGACCTACTGTGTGAGAGGGGCTGTCCTGTCCCTCTTTCATGTCTTAGATAGTAAAGTTCTATGTAAATCTGATGATATGCACAAGATTCTACTTCATTTAAAAGTTTTCAATGTCTAAGGGCACTTGAACTAGACATTCTCTGAGATCCCATGCCTTGCTCATGCCATCATCAGCACCAATGAAACATCTGTAATTGTTCACTTGCAGAGGTCTTGGCCAGGTGCCTGGCAGGAAGTTGGTGCTCAGAGATGGCAGCCATGAACCATTGACTCATTCATAACGAACCCCAAGGGAAGGGTTCTCTCCTGGACATGATGAGGGGTTTCTGAGAGCAGGGTTAGGCATGCTGGCTGGTTGGTTTGTAGTCTAAGGGGTGACTTTTGGTTTTTTTCGTAAGGATTTGACATTTGAGGCCATACCCTCATGTCCTAAGATTTGTCTTCAGATATAGTTTCAAACTCTCTGTTTTCCCTGTCTCCAACATGGATGAAGAAAACTGGAATCGGTTAGCCTGCAGAATGATTTTTTATTAATAAAGTGGTACAATTTGGAGTGGTATTTCAGGTCACCTTAAGCTCTCCCGTACAACCTGGATTTTGCATTAAATGGAAACTATTAGTATTCGGAAATGCTTTAGCATTAGAGTGGCCGTGTGACCGTGACCTCTGTGTTTATGTAAACGTGTTTTCATTACCACCGTGCCTGGGGTGGAAAGGGGGAGCTGGAAGAAGAGAAAGCCACTGCTTGTTAACGCTGTCCTTGCGAATGTTCTTTGATTAGCAGCAGCTCAGGTCTAAGGGGGTCGAACACTGCATGCTGGCTCTGAATCACTCCCTTCGCAGCGTGTGTGCCTGGCTAGAGGACACCAGGGCAGAGGATCCCGGCCCAGGAAGATGCTGTGCAGCCTCATTTGCCCTGCACTTGGAGTTTACTTCCAATCATCCTGGATTATTTTGTCCCACCCCGCCAGGAACTGGCCCAGAGGTCAGCCAACTGCTCCCCAAATCTGGCCCATTACCTATTTTTGTACAGCCCTCACACTAAGAACGTTTTTTGCATATTTTAATGTTGCAAAAAAAAATCAAAAGAAGCGTATTTTATGGCACATGAAAATGCCATGCGATTCTAATTTCAGTGTCCATTAATAAAGTTTTATTAGAACATAGCCACACTCATTCATTCACTTACGGTCTGTGGCTGCTTTCCTGCTGCAATGGCAGGGTTGAGTAGTTGTGACAGAGACCACATGACCTCCAAAGCCTAAAGGAGTTGCCATGGAGGCTTTTGTAGAAACAGTGTGCCAACGCCTAAGCAAGTCCAACACTGGTTCCTCTCTCAACTCCTTTGGCAATCACTCATTAAAGCCTGAAGAATTTCTCCCTAGCATTTATGGAATCCATCCTCTCTACTCACTACTAGTTAATAACCTAGTATCTCCTGACAGGACTCTGGCAACAACTTCCAGATGTGTCTCCCACCTTCCAGACTTTGCTACCTGGGACATCTCATTGGTATCTCCAGAGTGCAGTAGAATAGCCTGGCTAAAACCACAGACTCTAGAGCCAGACCACCTGGCTTCATACCGCAAATCTCCTCACTTATTATATGTACAGCCCCAGACTAGTCGTTTCAGCTCTAAGCCTCAGTTTCCTCATCTGTAAAATGGGATTTAATAATAGTACTTCTAAGTTATTGTAAGGATTATTTGTCACAGTCCCCTGTTCTTGCACTGCTGTAAAGAAATAGCTGTGACTGGGTATTTTTAAAATTTAAAAAAAAACAACAAAAAAAAAAAAAAAAAAAACGAAGTTTACTTGACTCGCGGCTCTGCAGGCCATTCAGGAAGCATGGCTGGGGCATCCTCAGGAAACTTACAATTAAGGCAGAAGGCAAAGGGGAAGCTAGCACATCTTCTAACCTCGGGGCAGGAGGAAGAGAGAGATGGGGGAGGCGCTTCACATTTTTAAACAACCAGATCTCGTGGTAACTCACGTACTATCACAGGAACACCCCCAAAGGTGATTGGATCACCCCCAAAGGTGATCCAATCACCTCCCACCAGGCCCCACCTCCAACACTGGGGATTAAAGTTTGACAGGAGATTTATGTGGAGACACAGACCCAAACCATATCCTTTGCAAAGCACTAAACCAGTGCCTGGAATAATACCAGTATTTTCTTTCTTCTTTTTTTTTTAATTTTTATTGTTTCCTTGAGATGGAGTCTTACCCTGTCACCCAGGCTGGAGTGCAATGGCATGATCTCAGCTCACTGCAACCTCCACCTCCTGGGTTCAAGCTATTCTCCTGCCTCAGCCTCCCGAGTAGCTGGGATTACAGACACGTGCCACCAAGCCCAGGTAATTTTTTGTATCTTTAGTAGAGACGGGGTTTCACCATGTTGGTCAGGCTGGTTTCGAACTGCTGACCTCATGATTTGCCCACCTCAACCTCCCAAAGTGCTGGGATTACAGGCGTGAGCCACCACACCCAGGCAATACCAGTATTGTCTATGATCATCATAGAAAATTCTAATTTGACCATGTCTTTCCTCCACCCAGTAGACATCAGTAGTTTTCATCATTGGTCAAATGGAGCCCAAACTCCCGAGCACAGTGTACACAGGTCCTCTGTGCTCTGATCCCCATCAACTTGTGTCCAGCCATAGCTGTGTCTACTCTGGGTCTCACAGGTTCTGCTGTAACAACTCCTAGGTACTCACCATTTCTCCCATACCTTTTGCTGTTTCTTGTCCCCAGCATTCCCTTCAGAGGCTTCGGCTTGGATTTGACCTCCTCTGAGAAGTCTCCTCTGATTTCTTGTGCAAGGCTCATATCATACCTTGTGCAAGGCTCCAACCCCACTTACTATATGAAATCCAGTCTGTTGCTGACTGGCTCTGCCACCCGTAGCTGATGAGCTACTTGAGAATGTAGGGAGATCTCAGGGGTTAATGTGGGAGAGACGGGAGACTATTTTCAGAGGACATATCAGGAAAGGCTTTTTGATGTGAAGCCCCTTTGAGATGAGCCTTAAAGCCTGTTAGGACAAGGACTGGCTTTAGTCATTGCCTGACTGTGCCTGACTCATTTGGGTCTTTCCTAAATGTTTGTTGAATGAATGAATGAAGTGCTTGGTGAATGACTTTAATCCATGCATCCCTCCAGAAAACTGTAGCATTATATGAGTTCAAGTTTCAGCTTGAAAGATAATTTCATGTCCCGCACCTTTGAATTAATGATTTCAGACTGAAATATGGCTCAAGGCACCCAAGAAAGCAGGGAGAGAGTTTTGAGGGAATTCCTCATGCCTGCAAGATACCAAAGCACAGTGGCCTGCTTCCCATACCCCCCATCCCGCCCCCCGTAAAGGTACTGCCTTGACTCATGTTGATGCCCTGTTCTAAAACCCTTAGGGCTCCTCCTGCCTATACAACAAAGGCTAAGCTCCCAGAAACCACTTCCAATCTTGTCTCCCCTGACTTCCCTCCTCGCACCCTGCAACACATTGCACAGATTGCAACGGCCTCTGCTGAGTAAGTTCAGACAGACTCTATCACGAACAATGCTTTGCCAAGCTAACTGTTAGCATTATTGCAGGGAGAGTTGAACCAGATAATTTATGTGGAAACACTCTGCCTTCACATGGGAGTCATACTTTTTCCCTTTTTCAAAAAGGGCATTCCTCTTGATCCTCCCTCACGCATCCTTCAGGGTCAGCACAAATGCCAGCCCCTGCAGAGGGCTTCTCCTCCCACTTGTCCTCCCCTCAGAGGAGGCTCTCCCTTCTCCTATTATTTTTCGTTCTTAAAACACTTCCCATCTGCCTTGCTTCATGGTTGTCTGTGTACAGATCTCATCACCTTGCAGCTGTATGAAGGCAGAGTTGGCTGCCTGTCTTCTAAGGTCCGTGGCCCCACAGTGAGGCCTGACCCCGAGAGACTCACACAATGTTGAGTGGGGAAAGAACTCTTTCAGGGTACTAAGTTTCCTCCTCTGGAGCATTAGGGCACTGGTTCCACCTGCTTATTACCCTTCAGATCCACTTTGGAAAATCTGTTTTGAAGATGAAGAAACAAATTCCAAAAGGCTGGCTTGTTTACAGTCACACGGCTGGTGAGTAACGGAAGAGGAAGCACCTTCTCTCTCCCCTGCCCACATTAGCTCCATGGTTCTACAAGACGATGGGCTAAGGACAAGTGGCCCTACAACACCATGTCCATCAGGAAAGGTTAACACAGCTCTGATGAGACTAAAACTCACTTAACATAACTGGAGACCTCCACATTCTGCTACTGCTACCTTCGTCATTGCTATTTCTTACCCCCAGAAGCACGTAAAAGCTGTTTAAGGTGAACTGTGTTTAGACATGTGGCTGTCACTATTGTTAAGGATGTTTGCAAGGGAGTCTCAGTACACCCTCCACACTCACTGTCTGCCAGGATCTCTGTGTCTACCTGTGTTTACATCACGCCTATCGCTGGTACATCAGCAGCCTTTGACAAACAAGCTGGGAAGTGCGGGAAGAAAAGAAAAAGGTTGTTTGTGACTGACGCTATTAATTATCACTTCGTTATACCAGGCACTCCTTAAAATGGCACAGAGTGGCTCTCGAGGCCTTTGCACATGTGCTTGTATTTGACAACATCCTCCCCCACTACAACATGATATAAACTGTAATCATGATGCAATAGACATGAAACTAAGCAGTTCTCACCCACATGGCAGTAACACCATACAATCTGAGCAGCTGTAACAAAAAGGGGTGGACTTACTTATCACCTGATAAGGATTTCAGTCGACCCAGTCTAATAGGTGCTGAGAAGACAATATGAGGGCTGAATAAAAACAATCCTGGATCAAATTGAGGCTTTCTTAGTAGAATCAGAAGGTCCGGATCACAAACAGTAAAAACTCTACCATATTTACAAGGGCAGACCACACTTGCTGGATTGTGTTAAACCCACAAGGGCTGTGGAAACCTTGGAGGAAGGGAAATCCAGACAGGGCTGGATAAGATGGTAATGAGTCTGGTAACTAGTCATATAAGACATGTAGAAGAAATAAAAGGTGTGTAATCTGGAGAACAGACCGCTACAGGGAAATAGGATCATTAACTTAAGATGTGTGTTCTCTGTGACTCCAGATGCCTGGGCTAGTATGGCAGGAATGAGACATTTAATTATGATCCTGAGATGACATAGCAGAGGACATCATTAGAAACAGCTAATCCACGGTGTACCCAATTTTGCAGCCTGGGCTACCATTGAAATCTTAGGGAATTTAACTCAAGTCCTATAGTGCCCCAATCCTCCCAAAGAGTTACGTGAGCAACCAAGAGGTTACCTGGTCATCTCTGCCTCTAAGCTCCTATTTCTGTTAATGCTGTCTGTTCCCTGTCCACAGAAGTTCAGGGATGAAATGAACACACACACACATATGATCTGGTAGATTCGCCTATAAATGAGAGAGGAAGACACTGGAGAAGGGGTCTACATTGTCACACCAGCAACTTCTAATGGGACAATAAGCATCCCTATTACTTTTTCCTTTTTTTTTTAAGAGGCAAGGTCTCACTTTGTCCCCCAGGCTAGAGTGTAATAGTGTGATCATAGCTCACTGCAGCTTTGAACTCCTGGTCTCAAGCAATCTTCCCAAAGCACTGAGATCTCAGGGATGAACCACCATGCCCAGCCAGCATCCTTATTCTTAAATCCTGAAATCCTTGTCCTTTGGTCTCCCCCACCATCCTGGAGTTTCATTGAACCTTTACTTCTTCCAGCCCACCCCTCTCCCCTCTTCCTGGTTTCTCTCTTTTACCTTTCCCCTTTCTTCTCCTCTCTTTCTTCCCCTCTTTTAGGAACAAAAGCCATTCATTCCTCTCCTTGTCACGTGCAGTGTAGCTTTCCCTCTCCATATCTCAGCATCCAACAGCCATATTGACAAAGTGAGCGCATGCCCAGTGGGCTTATCAAGATCTTCCGTAAACCTAAATATCGCCTTCCACAAGGGAAGTTCTGGTGTTAGATGTTAAGAAAGCGGCATTTTACTAATCCTGTGAGAGGCTGAGGAAGAACATTTTCATGGACGAGTAAATCTGGAAAATTGTGCATAATAAAGACCCTTCTTAGAGATTCACAACACAACAGATCTTGTGAAGTGTCAGGTCCTCCAGTAAAGACTCCTGTTTAACTCTGTGAAACACAATATTTCTGGAGCTCATTGGCCCATGGATTAATAAGGACACTGCTGATGACTTAGAAAATATGCCTTAGGATGTGCACAGAAAAGGCCCAAGCCTGCCCAAGGAGACGTGCAAGGAGGCCCTGGGAGCAGAAGTGCTGGAAAGAATGAGTCCCTTTCTTGCAGCAGGAAAGTTTGTCCTAGCCCCACCTCACCCAGTGACCTTGGGTCCATCCCATCTCCTCCAGGGCCTCAGAATTATAGGCTGGCTGGGCTTCATGCTGTTCTTGACATTATTTATGATGTGAGCCTGGTCACCCCTGTCCTGTAACTGCCTCACAGAGGTGCTCTAAGGATAAATAAGTCCATTATCTGCAGAGTGCTGAGAGCTCCTTTGAGGAAGCCTTTACATAAATGCACAGTTACTCTCAGGCTTATATTAAGTCAGTTATCAAGCTTTTGAGCCAGCCCAGTTTTTTGCACAGGTTGTAAGAAATAATAAGAGAAAAACATCCCCGAAACCAGCAGTGTAGCTTTCGGTCCCGTTTGAGACGGCATGTCTACGCACCTGTGTGGCACACACAACACACACACACACACACTAAGGAGACTCTCTGATAAGTCAATATTTAAGCTAAACATTACTGTTTGTCTTAGTCCGTTTTGCACTGCTGTAACAGAATATCACAAACTAAGTCGTTTATAATGAACAAAAATGTATTTTCATGGTTCTAGAGGCCAGGAAGTCCAAAATCAAGGCAACAGCATCTGGTGAGGGCCTTCTTGCTGTGTTATCACGTGGCAGAAAGCATCACATGGCAAAGGGGCAAAGAGAGAGAGAGAGAAATGAACTCTCTCCTATAATAATATACCCACTCCAACAATAACAGTATCATTCCACTCATAAGAGTGAAGCCCTCATGATCTAAACACCTCTTAAAGATTCCACCTCCCAATTCCGTCACAATGGCAATTAAATTTCAACATGACTTTTGGAGGGGACAAACATTCAAACCACAGCAGTGTGTGACTGCTATCAAATTCTTTAAGCTCTACATACTTTTGCTCTGGTCATGGGATCTTCCTTCTAACATGTCTACACAGTCTTTATAGAAGAGAAAGCGGAGGCCATAGAGGTATGATGAATTCTCTGACATCTTGTGGGAATTGATGGCAGGATTGGGAAAGGCAGAGCCTGTTGCTTTTTTCCCAGGTTTGTATCCAGGTATCCATGTGTGTGGTTCTTTGTTTTGAATTTTTGGAAATCACCTGGTGCTCTCTCTACCAAGCCATACTTCCACACACAGATTTTTACAACAAATGAAGCCACCAAACAAAATATGTTATTGAATTGACCATTCCTAAAGATATCTGAGCAGAAGTCAGAATCTGTTGAGGATGCCATGGACAGTTGGAATGTGAAACCAGATGATTTATTCGTGTACTTACCATTCAACATTTAGTTCTCATTTTCTGCGTGTCATGAACTATCTTATGCTTTCCATGGTAATGAACAAAATAAAGTCTCTATCCTCCTTTGAACTTGTGTTCTAGTGGAAAGGACAGGTAATAAGCAAATAAATGTATGTGCTAATGGCATATAATCATAAGACAGGATAAGAGGATGGAGAGTGGCAGGGCTTGGAACAGAGGAGGGAGACTGTGGTCAGGAGAGCCTCGCTAGGAAGATGACATTAGAAGAAAGATGTGAACATGAGGGAGTGGACCTTGTGAATGCTGCGGGGGAATGAGGTTTCCAGAGAAAGGGTGCAGGAAGAGCAAGGGCTCTCAGCTGAGTTCATTCCTGGTGTGTTAAGGAAGAGTGAGGAGGCCTGTGTGGCTGAAGCAAAGTACGCATGGGAGGCATGCAGAAGGAGATGGTATAAGTCACACAGTAGAGGAAGTGGGTAGAGTTCAGGCCGTGGTGAAGGCTGTTGCAAGGATCCTTCCAAAGCTGTGTCCATGGCCATTTGGTTGAGTCATAATGTTGGTTACCACCAGCCCCTGACTTCTATTTAACATAATTCTGTTAAGCATATTGGCTCAATTTCTGACCTGAGTAACCTATGCCACAAAGAAAAGCACCTTTCTTCTGGGGCAACAGCGCCAAAAGCCGAAATGAAAGGTCTGTTTTTCTATTGCCATCTTCGGCAAGGTGGTCTAACAATTCAATGGAAAGAATTTAGCTTTATCTCCTCATCCTTTAAATATAAAACACACCCCATCAAACTGTCTAAAATGCACTAGCACTTGTAAAACACATCTGCTGTTTCTTTTGATTCTGTGGAATTCTCTTACCCTTGTCAACACCCAGGCAAGACCAGAATTAAGCTTTTCATCTGAAGCAGAGTTTGACATAAGCTTAGGGCATCAGATATCAATGGGACACAACATGAATCCTTGAAAGCACCAAGAATATAAGGGAGGGACCCACACTAGAAGCAATCAAGAGTACCACAAGGGGACAATGACTCTGTGACTGTGTGCAGACTGGAGCAGGGCCAGCAGCTGAATCTGAAGATGTCTGACCTTGAGAGCTTTATTTAATTCCTGTCCAAGGATGGCAACTGGTCTCAGAGGTGGGGGGTACGCTGCCCCTACAATGCCCAAGGTTAGGAACACAAAAGCTCAGACGGTTGATTAGATGATTGTCATCTCCCCAAAAGTCATGATACCTTTTCAGCCTATGCCTTTCCTGCCTACAGCCAGTTCTACACACATTCCCCTCATCTTCCTACACCAAGTATATTAGCCTGTATTCACGCTGCTGTAAAGATACTACCCAATGGCCAGGCGCAGTGACTCATGCCTATAATCCCAACACTTTGGGAGGCCGAGGGTGGCATATCACCTGAGGTCAGGAGTTCAAGACCAGCCTGACCAACATGGTGAAACCCCGTATCTAATGAACATACAAAAATTAGCCAGGCGCAGTGGTGGGCACCTGTGATACCAGCTACTCGGGAGGCTGAGACACGAGAATCGCTTCAGCGCGGGAGGCAAGTTTGCAGTAAGCTGAGATCGCGCCACTGTACTCCAGCCTGGGAAACAGAGTGAGACGTTGTCTCCAAAAAACAAATAAATAAATAAAAATACAAAATAAGAAAAAAAAGATACTACCCGAGACTGGGTAATTTATAAAGGAAAGAGGTCTATTTGACTCACAGTTCTGCATGGCTAGGAAGGCCTCAAGAAACTTAAAATCATGACAGAAAGGGAAGCAGTTACATCTTACATGGCAGCAGGAGATACAGGAGAAAGTGAAGGGGGAAGACCTCCTTATAAAACCATCAGAGAACTCACTCACTATCATGAGAACAGCACATGGGAAACCATCCTATGATCCAATCATCTCCCTCCTTTAACACGTGGGGATTACAGGTCCCTCCCTCCACATGCGGGGATTACAATTCAAGATGAGATTTGGGTGGGGACACACAGCCAAACCATATCACCTAGCAAAGGTCAGTTTCCCCAAAATTCTCAAGCCAAACTCAGTGAAGGACTAGATATGAGAACAGAGAGAGACACTGCATACACTCTGTGTTCAGCTGAGCACAGCAGCTATAAAGAAGAAAGTTCAATTTCCTCAAGTGGCGAAGCGTGGGTGAGCTGGGCCTCCCACTGGTCTGGGGTCTAGGCCCCTTGAGGATAAAGGAGAGAATCAAGTTCAGTGGGGAAATGAGAACATTGAAATCAAACCTCACCAGCTACACAGGTTTCCTAGGGCTGAGATGGCCAAATCTGATTATAAAAACTTTGTCAAACTTTGTCTAAACAGAAATGCACAAAGGAAGAGAGGCATTTTTCCTGGGCCACAGATTGCAGTCTCCCTTGGAAGTGCTTTCTACACTTAGGGCCATGGGTTGTTGACATAGACACAAATTCTCTCCCCTGCAGCTCCTCTGTGCTGGGGAAGGTTGGGATCAGCCCCATGATGCTTGCTACAGGGAATACATGACAGGGAAAGTAGAGAGTAGCTCAAGAGGACACACCTGTCTGCTCCCTCAGCTCTTCCCTTCTGAGTCAAGAGGCATCAGAAACATCCCCTCCAAAGGGAAGAACCTGTAACTGGGTCAGCTACTGTGCTTTCAAAAGAGCTTAGCCACTGGGCACATGTGACTAGGGAGTATCTGCAACATGGCTAGTCAGAATGGAGGCATGTGATAGCTGGAAAATGCACACTTGGTTTTGAATACTATGCACAAAAAAATGTAAAATATCTCATTGATTTTTATGTTACTTTTTTCATATTGCTCATACATTAAATATATTGGGTTAAATAAAATTTGTTATTCAGCGTAATTTCACCTCTTTGTTTTTACTTTTTTATAATGTGGCTCCTAAATAATTTAAAATTGCACATGGGGCTTGCATTATATTTCTGTTGGACAGCACTGAACTGGAGGATAAACATCAATGAAGGAAATAGACAAGGACCACCAGGCCATTCCACTTTGAGCATACTATGTATGGAAAGTATTTAATGACAAGTACGCCTCAGTTTATTCAGCAAACTTGAAGGTCAACACAAAGAGATGGGAAGAGAGTAGCGCTAAACACCAAGACCCAGGCCCAGGAACTCCACCAGCTAGATGTGGGCCAGGCAAGGGAGTCAAACCAAAGCCCGGCCTCCAGTTAGCCCATCATCGCCCACGCCACCGTCTCGGAAGATCTGGACTTTCCCGATGCAAAAGACGTCACGGCCAGCACTTCCTATCCAGTCACCACTGATGGCAGTTGCAGTCTTCTGAAAAATCAGAACGGGTTGAGTTGCTCAGACTCAACCTTTGGGGTTCTTTCCGGATATAGTGGGAAATGTGAGATTTGTGGTTGGACAAATCTGAAATCAGATCTCAGTTCTGCTGTGGACAAGCCCCATACGCTTAGACAAGAAACTAAACCTCTCTGAGCTGCCATTTCTTCATATGTAAAGTAGGTATTAGGTTGGTGCAAAAGTAATTGTAGATTTTGCCATTACCTTTAATAAAATAATTTATTTTATTAATTTTTTAAATGTTATCTAATAAACGGATTTTTTATTAGTAGTAAAATAAATAACTTATTTTACTATTATTTGTGTTATTAATTACATATATTTTATTTTACCAATACAATAAATTAAATTATTGATTTTACTATTATTTTATATTTATATATTTATTTTATTGTCAACAAATTAAATCAAATTATTTATTTTACTATTATTTATTTTATTATTAGTGAAATAAATCAAAGTTCCAGTAAAAATATCATTGGACACATTCAAGTGCTTACATAGAACCTGGCACACAAATGGTAGCTATCATGGCTCTATGTTCTATGAAATTGTATATTCTTCATTTTGCTGAATTAATCCCTATTTTAAATTCAGTAGAGGGGTTGGCTGTGTACAGGGCACTTGCTCTAAATCCCATCAAATGGAGAAGAGTACTTCCCTAAAGGAAAGAACTGCAGTCTGATTCCCTGTCCCAGAGTTCTCTCATGCATTGGGAAACCCTACTCTCCTCGATAATCAGTTTTTGTGCATTCAGATCTTTCATACCTGAGCTCTCATATTTACCCCAAGTGAGGGACATGTGTACCCAACTCTTAGGAGGGTTCCCAACGCAAAACTTTTTCTGCATCCCAGGTGGCAATGCAAAGAAAGAAAATCCCCGAACCAAGCTTTCCCCAAAGGCCTGGTGGGGCTGGGAGGCAGAGACAGCCTAGGAAGAGGCCTGCACAGGGAAGTGGGGAGAGCAAAGGAGGAAGAAAAACAAACACAGCTTTAATTAAACACAGTGTATCTAAATCAGAGGTATGCTCAGAGAGCAAGGAAGGGTGAAATGGAATTTCTAGAAGAAAACAACTTTCTCCACCTTCTTAGTCTCATTAACATTGAAATGAACCCCCTGAGGAGAAGGAGCCAGGCCCTACTGCAGGGGAGGGGAGAAAGCTCCTGTGCCTCGATGGGGCTTTGTGCCCCTTGGCACTGGATCTGCCAATACAGGGCGCCCCTCCTGGAGCCCGCTCGTGGGGGTGTCTCTCCTACCTGTGCGTCTCGGGGGGTTCATTCTGGCTATAGGCAGCTGAGCAGTGGGGACTGTGTTGGGGGTATCAGGGATGAGCAGGGACTCTTACCTGGGTCCATCCAGCTCCCTGCCTGGCTGTCCCTGCTCCTTTGCAGAGCCATCCCCACTACTGAAATGTTTGGGGTACAGCAGGAATTGCCAGTCTCTGCAGCTGTCCTCTCCCCTGGCTCAGGAGACTTGATGTTCACGCTTGCCTGAAAACCCAACTTCTAGCCCTGCCTCTGCTGAGACCTGTGAGATGGAAGAGGTTCTAGGCCCACCTAAGGGTATCAGCAGGTGAGTTTCACTTGCTGCTAATTTGGCCTCAAGTCTGCTAGTTGAATGGCTCCCTAATCTCTGGCTGCTTGTCCCAACCTGCACCCAGTTCTTACCACAGGGCTTCTGTCTTCTGCCTTCTCTCTGTGCCAAAGGCTTGGAAAGTGTCCTGAGTCCCTTTCTGTCCTTTGTCACCATCCTCTAGTGTCCCCTGAACATCAGCCCAGAGGCTGGCTCTTGGCCAGGAGAAATACCCCACCCCTGCTTCCTTACCCCAGTGTTTTCCACACCTGCTTGGAAACTATTATAACTGCCCAATGGGTTCTCCTTGTCCGCTGCCCAGATAGAGCTGATTTATCAAGGCAGGACTTGCAACAGAAAATGAATTTAATGCACATAGAGCCAACTAAACAGTAGACTCGAGTTTTATTACTACTCAAATCAGCCTCCTTGAAAATTCAGATGCTAGGTCTTTTTAAAATAGTTTGGCAGGCAGAGGCTAGGGAATGGGGAATGCTGATTAGTTGGGTCAGGGATAAAATCACAGGGGATTGAAGCCATCCTCTTGCATGGAGCCAGTTCCTAGGTGGGAACCACAAGACCAGATGAGCCACTTTGCCAGTCTGTGTGGTGCCAGGTGATGCATCAGAATGCAAGGTCTGAAAAATATCTCAAACACCAATCTTAGGTCTTAGAATAGTAATGTTAGTCATCAAAGCAACTGCGGAGGTTAGGAATCCTACGGCCTCTGGCTGCATGACTCCTGAGCCATAACTTCCAATTTTGTGGCTAATGCGTTATACATAGTTCAGCCTATGTTCAGGAATGAACAAAGATAGCTTAGAAGTTAAAGGCAAGGTGGAGTTGGGTCAGATCACTTTCACTGTCATAATGCTCTCAGTGTTACAATCTTTGCAAAGGCCATTTCACTGTTTGTTATCTTTTGCTTTGGCATAATGCCTGCCCCGCAGTAGGGTGTTAATAAATGTGTGTGGAATGCATGGATGATTGGGTAAGTGAACCTGACTGGGGACTTGGGAAGGCTTCAGGAAGAGCCAGCCTCGTGTACTTGAATCTCATCCTTACTTGGGCCTGCTAAGAGTCTCCAGTTTTTGTATGGATAATGCCTGGACTAAGACAGCTTGCCTTGAAACCCCCTCTACTAAACAACCAAAACATAGCCGTAGCTATCGTTGACCTAAAACGAAGAATCTGAGGCAATATTTGTGTAAGTAAAAAGTGTATTAGGGCCAAGCTTGAGGACTGCAACCTAGGAGCATAGATTCAAATTGTCCTGAATATACACTCTGATTAGCAGCAGTTACAAGTGGATTTTTAAAGGCAAAACAGGTGGATGAAGAGTGGGTTGATACAAAGTTGTTTGTCAGGAATTCTCACTGGTTTTCAGATATAACATTGACTAGTGATTGGCTAGACATTGTTAAGCAATAGTGTGTGGTTGATAGTGTCTGGGGTGGCATTATGAGGTTGATTTATAGCTTGTAGCAATAGCAAGCAGTTTCAAGGGAAGAATACATAGCTCAAGGGGGAAGTAGGATGTGATTCCTGTCTCATTTTAATGTTTCTCTGGGCCTGCTAATTAAAAGGACTCCCATTCCTCAGATAGAAGTTATTTTCTTTTCTCACCATCCAGTAAACAACCAGTCCCAAAACTGATGGTCAAGAAGTCACTGGCCAGCTGGCCAGTCAAGTTTAGCAGCATCTTAACTGACTTGATCTGCTCTGCATTTAGAGCAAGGACTGGCCAGAGAAAAGAAGGAGGAGGTGCTACTCTAACTGCATTTTCCTCATTATTTGTGATTCAAAAACTTCCAGTGAACAACCTCATTGAACTGGCCATGCAAATTTCCTAAATATTATGTAAATGAATGATCACAAATTTGAAAGCAAATTCAAGGTCCCTGGGGCAATAAAAAAAGAAGTCTACAAGGAATATAATCTACAAGGTAGAAAAGGGGCCTTACCCAGTATAACCCAAGAAAGAATCATAAAAAGAAAGTAGTCAAAACAAAGCTTTATATCATTTAGTTTTGCATATTTAATAAATGTCTGTAATCACATTTATTTGTATTTCATTTCATTCTATTTCAACATCAAATTTTGATAATTCACGGTATGAAAAATGGAAATTTTTAGCAATAAAATAAAGGTTCAGCACTATGATTTTGGTATGAATAATTAGGAATAGAAATAAGAAGAAATGGAGATTCAAAGTATCTTGGCTAATTCTCTATATATATCCCTTCCAGAAGTCAAGATTAATTCTCCTTTCCTTGAGAGTGAGCTAGATATAGTGATTTACTTCCATCAAATAGAATATGGCAAAAGTGATGGTATATGACTTCCAGGTCATAAGAGGCATTATGACTTCCTCCTGGTTATATCTTGAATCACTTGCTTTTGAGGAAACCAGTTGCCACATGATAAGAAAACTAAAGCAAACTTATTCAGAGGTCCATGTGGCAATAGCCTGGCAATAGCCAGGGAGGAAGTCTTCTGCTAATAGACAGAGAGGAACCAAGGCCGTGTAAGGAAATAAGTCATCTTGGGAAGAACTTCTCCAGCCCTGCTCAAGCCTTCAGAGGATGTCACTTGAGCCAATGTCTTACATGCAACTTCATGAAAGACCCTGAGTCTGAATCACCCATATATAAGCTGTTCCCAGATTCCTGTCCCACAGATACTGCAAGATAGTAACTACTACACTTTGGGTAATGTTGTGCAGAGCAATTGATAACTGATAGAGAAGATGAGATACCTCGATGCTTCATACAAGATTAAAACTGTTGTGGTAGATTTTTTTCACGCTAATCAGCAGCTACAGCTACTGTCCTAATGAAAGGAAAAACTTGCCTCTCTCAGCTTGTTGGGCTGGGTCCTCTTGTTGCACACATTAGGCTCATAGGGACTCTTCCGTAGCCCTTCCTATAGGAGGGGATCTGGAAGATCTCCTAGGCAGAGATCTTTTCCATTGCCTCAGACAAAATTTTAAAGAAGACCCAATCTACCAATGAGCTAAAACATGCTGGTGATATCACCATCAAAAAGCCCCTCAAAGCAAAACCTTCCATTTTTGGTAGTTGGGAATGAAATTCATCATTCTATAGCCATAGAACAACGCATTCCAAGAGCATCTTTTTGCCTTCCCAAGTTCTCCTATAAGATGGTAGTACGGCTTGAGTCTAGTGTAACTTACTCGGAATACCTATTCAGGAAGCAGGATATTTCAGGAATCATTAAAAAGGAGGAAACCCTCCTTCAGCCCTACAAATAGCTCCCCTTAATGGTGGGGGCAGTTAGAGACAAGAGAGGACCTATGATTTCCACGTATCGAACTCTCCTAACATGAAGTTCGACTATATCCCCACCTCCTCCCTCTTCGCTTGCTACTCCTCCAGTTCTTGCCCATGTAAGATGCCCTCCTTCTGAGTCCCTTTCCTACTGGCACAGCACGGGCAGCTTGTGTGAGTAGCTACCTCTCCTCCCAGCAGGCAAAAGAATGTCTGTCCTAGTGAAAATTAACTAGGGACACCAAAGGTTTATAAATTGCCATAGGGCCAAATCGGATCCACTTTCCTGCTTTTTATGTAGTATCAGCAAGATCAACGACATTTGTTCTGAGGCCTGACAAGTATTAAATTCATCTCATCGTGCTTACTTTGTTTATCCAATGAACATGTCTAACAACAACAGAGAAAGGACTCCTCCAAAGCCCCAAAGAAATCCACGTCTGTTCAGAGTCTATATATTGCAGTCAGAAGTGCTCAGTGAGCTGCCTGTTTATTTCTTCCTTATTAAACTTTCCAATTAAATGAAAATCATTTTGAGGACATGCATCTTATAAAACCTAGTACTTGCCCTTCCTATCCATGGGTACCATATCCGTGGGTTCCTCATTGCATCCACGGATTCAACCAACCACAGATTTAAAATATTTTTTAAAAAATGAATGGTTGCATCTGTACTGAACGTGCACAGACTTTTTCTTGTCATTATTCTCTAAACAACACAGTATAATAACTACACAGCATGGACATTGTATCACTTATTAGAAGTAATCCAGAGATAATGTGTAGCATACAGGAGGATATGTATAGGTAACGTGCAAACACCAGACCACTGTATATAAGGATCTTGAACATCCATGGATTTTGGTATAGGTATGGGGTTCTGGAACGCATCCTCCATGGATACCAAGGAATGACTGTATAGTGTTGGACATGTAGTAAGTATTCAAAACCTCTTTTGAATTTTAATATTCTAGTCCTTGAAATAGTGTTCTAATATTTCTCTACATGCGTGTGTGTTAGGTGTGTAGATAGGTGGGTGGAGGTTCGGGGAAGCAGAAGGACTCCTCCATCTCTGCGTCGGTTCCCAGGTCCAGGATGTGCACTGGCATCGCCACTGCAAGGTAGCTCCGTTAACTCTTCTCCAGCGGCTGCTGCAAGGCTCGCTTCCATTCAAAAGCAACCACGTGGACAAAGTAAAGCAACTCCCTACATGCCTCTCAAAGATTTTGATCTCAAAGAATGTGGTGGGAAAAGATGATTAACATAAGTAGAAAATAACTCTCCACTTCCAGAGCCACAAAGCCGGGAATCCCATTGGCCCGCAGTGTCGCTGAAGTAACCTCCCCAGGATCTCTGACAGCCCCAGCCATCAAGGCCAGGACCCCACATAATGAAAGAACTGAGGCTCCAAATCTAGCACCTGTCCCCTTTCCTGGGCATGAGACTATAGCTGAATATAACTGAAGGCTGGAAGAGAAGTTATCCATCCCTAAAGAAAAGCCTGGGAAAATGCCTGGTGGCTTCTAGACCGGGTCTTGGCGGGTTCCAGAGCCACCCAGTGTTCCCTCCTGCCAACCCCACCTGTCCCGCCCTGGCCTGGCTGTCAAAACAGATGCAGATTCTCCACCACCGATCTCGCCTTCCTGGCTGAGAAATCACCAAGATCTACACCCTAATTGCCCTTTAAAAATAAGTTACACTTTTCACTTCCGGGAGTTTGCCAAATGGCTAGTGGGGAAGAAAAAAATGTAAAGCAGGAAAAGGGAGAAAAAACAAAGCCACATTATCAGGCAGCTTTGATCTCAAGCCTGTTTCATTACTGCACTCTGGGTTAAAAGGAGAAGGAGGAAAAAAAGCAACACTTCAGGCAGGAAATGTCTATTATTCAGAAATGTAATATAATTATGTGTCTGCATGGCCCGTTTATCAGCCGGCGTTTTCTGGGAAGGATGTGGTGGAGTTAGACACATCGTCTCCTCTCCTCACCAGCTTCCTCCCACCCTACACCCCCTTCCTCCCCCCATTCCTTTTTTTTCCCCCCAGGACACTTCCAATTTCCCAGGTTTCGTGACCACTTACATGTCTTTCCTGAGTGTTTTTATATAGCGTAGGAAATTGGGTAATGAAAGCCGAGTCATACATTTCTGCTTTATGTTTCCAAAGAAGCAAGTGTGACTGTCAGGTTTACAAAAGATTGTTTATGTTCACTGGCGTGAAATGGGGAGCCAGCGTTGGGAGCAGAGAGAGAGAAAGGCCGGCCAGGCTGGGATGACAGCGGAGCATTCATCGTCCACGCTACAGCAGACAAAGCTCGGTCCCTGCCTGACAGGGACCATAAATCATGGGCGGGAGTTGCTGTACCTACAGCTTATACCATTCCAGATGACAAACACACAATAATCCGCACAGCACAGGCTTTCTCCCGCTGCCTCTTCCCCACCCAGTGAGGCTGTCTCTCCTCTTCCTCACCTTCCTCCCACTGGCTTCCCTCACTTTTTTCCTTGCATTCCCTGGGGTTTCCCACCCGTCTCTCCCTCTCCCTGCCCCTGGCTGCCATTGCCTCTTCTCTCCCCAGCTTATCTCACTTCCTTCCTCTTCCTTCCCTTCTCCTTGTTTCTTTTCTGCCTCCTGCCGGGTGTGTCTTTTTCGGAAATGTCTTCTTTGTTTGCCTTCTCTGTTTCTCCCTCTTCTGCCTCCCTTCTTCTGCCCCTTGTTAATGTCCCTTTGCATTTGCAACCTTTATTTCCTGTTATTTTATCTTTTTTTTTCTATTTTTTTTCTTGCTGTCTCTCTCCTCTACCTGTCCCCTGCCCTCCCCTCTCCTTCCCTTTCCTCTCCTGTCTCCTCTCTCCCTCATGCCTTCTGTCTTACCCATAGCCCCAGTCTTCCAAGAATAATTTGACCCCTACCTGCAGATCGCCTTGGTATGGAAACAAAGGGAGAAAACAGAGGGCATGTCCTTCAGCAGTGTGAGCCTCAGCACTGGGGCCGTGCTGGACCCCAGAGGGAGGCCAGTCCTGGGGACAGGGTCTCTGGCTTGTGACAACCTGATCTGGGCTGGGCTTCCTCCCAAGCAGCCTGAGCAACTGGACATCTGAGTGCCAAGGCAGAACCACAGCCAACCCACTCAGTGAAGGAAGACAGTGGGTCTATGAGTTTGAACACACTCAGGGCACAGTTCCATGTTTATCAGTGGGTTCTTCTTCCCAGATCAAGGAAGCTCCTTCCTCACTTGATGCTGTTGCCAGGCTGTCAAGGGTTTACACTGGGGAAACTCCAGAAAGGCATTTCAGTATTGGCACCTGCTCCTGGTGCACATGACTGTGTATGGGAAGGTTAGTGAGGCAAAGAGGGTGTCTGTGTGTCAGAGCTCCCCTCATTTCAACAGCTGTGCCAGGATTTTTAGCAAGAGCCTTGATATGGAAGACTAAATCTAAGAAGCTTCTTGTACACATTTTGTTCCATCTGTTTACAATTCAGCTCCCTCTGAAAGTTGAGTTATAAGGAAGGCCACATCCCCCATGCCTTCCATCCACTGAAGAACACCCTCCTTTTCCTTGAGTAATTAGATTCTTGTGAGATAATAGGTAAAGTGAAGATAAATCATTTTGATGATTTTCCTTCAAGGATTCCTGGATCAGGGTTAGGGGTTCATTCAAAAGAGGACTGACTCCCAGAACTAGCTTGGCTAATAGCTCATTTCTGATTTAGTCTCACATAAAGCACTGGGATCATTGTTTACAATCTGAAATGCAATCTAAATTTGCCTTGCAGTTAATCTAGTATCTTTAAATGCCAAACTACTGGTTCTTAAGAAATCACCTAGACTCAGTCTTGCCAAGCAGCTGGAGCCTCAGACTTAGGGGACCCAAAGTGGCTTAGCTCAAGCTATGAGGAGTGGTTCACGAGGATGGCTTCCCGCTCCCAGCCCAGGGATAGCTGCAGATGATCTGAGCTGTCAGAGAGTGGGCTGTCCACACAGCAAATCAGAGACCCTCACTGTGTTTGCCTTTTAAGGTTTGCACAACCTCGCAAGTACAACAGGAAGAGTCTGTTTGACTCGGAGCTGGGCATGAGCTGGAGGCGGGGAGGGTGGTAGTCTCTCGGGAGATTCTGGGGTCCACATGGTCCTTTTTCCCCAGAGCTCCCATGGCAGTCCACTGCCAAGATCCCACTGCAAGGAGAATGGCCCATGTTGAAGAAAATTCGGTGATCACATTCCAGAATAATTAATGAAGCCTAGTAAGAAACAAACCAGCAATCAAGCCAGACATGGAAAACGATCCCCCTCATGCTTCCTCCCTGAGCGATGACTTGCTGGGAAAAGAGAAGGACTAACTGGTTGGACAACCCTTAAATCGATGCATCCTAATTAATGGAGGATTTAATTCATCAAAGTGACAGTGACTCTATATCATCTCCTTCAACGGGGCTGAGGGTTGGGCTAGGGGCTTTATTACCTTTCCCTTTCCTTCTTCCTTTTTCTCTCTCTTTTCCTTCCCCTCCCTCTCCTCTCTCCCTGCCCCCTTAGCTTTTCTAATAGGGCCATGGCAAGATTCAAAGAGGAGGGTAATTTCAAGCAGAGAATCGTTCCACCATCTCCCCGAAGTCTTCTTAATAGACCCCTTCAACCCTCCAATTTGGCCTGGAAAACAGCACAGGCCTGTTCCAGAAGCAAGGATGACAGTAAGCACTGCCCAGAGCCCTGGTGGGGGAAGGGAGGGGGTTCCTCCCCGAAGGCAGGAACGTGCATCCCATACCACACACATGCCCTGCTGTCACACATCAGACAGCAGCCCTGGCAGACCCTCAGAGAGCCCCTCATTTTACGGATGAGGACACTAAGCTGGGAAGAGAGGGAGTCCCCTGCTCAAGACTGTGCAGCTGATCATGGACGAGCAGGACCCGGACCTCCCAGGAATCAGGCTCCCCCTCTGCCCCCCACTCTGCCTGCTACCTCCACACCTCCACGTGTGGCAGCTGCTGAGAACACCCCCTGGTCAAACAGCTCCCCACCGTGCTGGCTCCTTCCTGTGGGTGGAGGCGTCCTTTTCTGTAATCATTTTTTATTAGGATTAGCTCTGTGAATCGTCGTTGTTAAAAATAGTTACCATTTATGAAAAACCTACCACGGGTGAAGCCCTGTGCTACGTGTGATCCCTAAGCTAGTCTGCTCAACATTATAAGGTGGATACTACTTTCTCACTCATATTTAAAGATGAAGAAACAGCCAGGAAGAGATTAAGTGACATGGCCAAACAGAAGGTGACTAACCGTTAAGCCCATTCTTCTAGCCACAAGCTATAATGCCACTTTTAAATCGAAGTGACTCCCAGAGGGCATTAAATGAAGCTCTTTACATTTTCCTGTGGATGAATGCAACTGGAACTTTGTGTTCAAAGAGACTTTTCCCCAGCCCAGGGCTCCCTGCCACTGGAGGAAAAAGCAAAGCTTCTCCCTCGTCTCTGGTTTGCCTGAGGCTCAAGTTCTGTTCCCCTAAAGTACATTCCAGGATAAGGGTGAATCTCCTTGTAAGGCCGACACGTATCATGTGGCCAGACTGCCAGGTATTGGGCAGCAGCTGTCCACAGGTCATCCCCATAGTCTTTCCATCCTTCTGGAAAACATCTTTCCATCCCTTTTCTAGCCCTCAATATAGAATTCCACCCAGGCTTGTCCCAGTCTTGTAAGGGCCCATGTGTAGCTGAATTAATTGGGCCTATTAGAGTCCAGGAAAGAAAAATGAGTCCCGGTCCCTCCTACTCGGGCCATTAGTCACTCACTGCAGAATCCTGGGCCCAAAGAACAGTTCCCTTCCCAAGCAGGAGAGAAAGCGGGGCTGGAAAGGGAGAACACAACACAAAAATGCCAGGAGGCCCCTGGGCAAGGGAAGTCCCTTTCTTCTAAGTTGAGCTGTGTTCACACCCCATCCGTCAGCACCAGAATGAAAGGCCTATAAAACTAACACAGCGCCTGAGACTGTATGAAAATATACACCCTGATGTGTCAGGAATACCTGGCGCGCCTTTAACCTCAACTTCAGATGAACCAACACGCCTCGGAGCACATTTATATGCAAAGGCATATAATATGTCCCCTGTATCTAATTATCTGTCAACCTGAGGCAGTTTGTTTTCCAAATCGGCCTCTCGGCTGTGACTTTACGAGGTCATAAAGAAAACGATGCCACTCTGCACTGAACCGCAAGGAGAGCCTGGATCAACAAATTATACTCCTTAATGGTGTCTCTCGGCCTGGAGAGTCGGCCTGGCAGGAAGAAAGGAGGCACAGACCTGCTTCCCTGCTCCCTGCCTTCTGCTGAGGAACAGAGAAAGGGGTGCATGAAGCATGAGGTAACCCTGAGAGGCCCCATTACATCAGATGCAGGTCAAGGCTGTGTAGAAGTGGTTCCCTTCTCCAGCTCAGCATCCTCAGTTTTTCAGCTTTTTGTGTGCAATGCCTGTCTGCAAAGTCTGGACACCTCCGGAGACACAGCCAAGCTAGATGGCTCTGCAGTCTTCAATGCCGCCTCGGGCCTTCTTGGATTGTCCTGTGCCCCAGAGCATCTTTTGCTCTTGGGATCCCAAGGATTTTGGGCTGCAAATGGGGAAACCTTTAATCCATTCCATGTGCAACAGCTCCTGCCTTCAGGCACCCAAACATCAAGATTCTGTATTCCACAAAAAAGTTGGTTGCAGCCAGCCGCAGTGGCTCATTCACGCCTGTAACCCCAACACTTTGGGGAGCCAAAGCAGGCAGATCACCAGAAGTCAGGATTTTTAGACCAGCCTGCCCAACATGGTGAAACCCCGTTTCTACTAAAAATATAAAAATTAGCGAGGCACTGTGGCACACACCTGTAATCCCAGCTACTCAGGAGGCTGAGGCAGGAGAATCACTTGAAACCGAGAGGCAGAGGTTGCAGTGAGGCGAGATCACGCCGCTACACTTCAGCCTGGGTGACAGAGCGAGACTCCATCTCAAAAAACAAAAAAAAAAAAGTTTGTTGGAATATATTTTATTCCACGGTTGTATCTGGGAGAAGGCATGGGTGACTGCCTTAAACTTCTAAGCAAAAGAAGAAAATTCCTCCTCCCAAAGCAGGGAAGGTAGGTGGCAGCAACAGCAGCAGGAATGCTTTGTGTTCAGTCGCTGGTGAGGCCATCTCTCCCCTGCCAAGCTCCGCACCACATGAGCACGCGCGTGCGCAAGCACACACACATACACACACACACATGCACACACAAAGGGAGAGGGCGGAGGGGTGGTCTCGCACACAGTCTTCATCTCCTATTAGTCCTCCTCTGATCTTTAGCAGATTAATTAGGAAGTTTGTCAGGAACCAGCCGTGAACTCCAGCCGCTCCTCTCTGGGAGTGGTAACGGTGCCAGCGAAATCTAAGCTACAGGAATTCCTCCAGCCACGCTGCTCCTATGATTAATGATAGAAAGGAATAAAAAAAGAGGGGTCAACAGCTGAGTGCAAAGCAAGTTGCTAGACAGGGAGTAATTAAGATACTTGGGTAAATATGATTAATAAGCTCAAACTGGCAGGGTGTGCAGTAAACAAGGACTAACCAGATGGTCCCCTCTCTTCGGAGAAGGCTGGGCACTTAGAAACAAGGGGGGATGGGGTGGGGGAGAGACTGAAGGAGGGGGAAAGAAGGGCAGCTGGGAAGGCGTGATTGCAACGTTACTTTCTTTAGCTGACCCCATCTAGAGGAAAAGGTTTGATCCCCCAGGAGGAATCAGGACGGGGAGGTGGCTTGGAGAGGTGGCTTTGTGTCTGGTTCCTCTTATCACAAGCACCAGACACAAAGCTGAACGAAAAAGGATTCCTGCTCAGACTCAAGGCCGCACCTCTAAAGCTGCTCTGGTCCTACTCCCTTCTCCTCCCACACCTCCCCACCCCCGATTCTCTCCTTTTTCCCTCATTTACCTGCAAGCTACCGACAAGACATGGAGTGCACAGGTCAGTGTCACCAGATTCATTCACTCCAGCTGCAAAGAACCACGTGCCCCAGACCGGGTGGCTTCAACAACAGAAATGTGCTGGCTCACCGTTCGGGAGCCCAGACGTTCAAGGTCAAGGTGTGGACAGGGTCACGTCCTCCTGAGCACTGTGAGGGAGCATCTATTCCAGGCCTCTCATACAGCTTCACGTGGGCTGCTGGCCACCTTTGGTGTTGCTTGGCTCGTCGCCCTGGTCTCTGCCCTCACCTTCTCATGGTGCTTTCCCTGTGGGTGTGTCTTTGTCCAACTTCTGCCTTTTTTTTTTTTTTTTTTTTTTATAACACAAATTGATAAATAATTTTGAAAACCAAAGAAAAAGTTCCACTGGAATGTATGTGTGCTTACTTTTTTTAACATATTGAACAATATCAGAGAACTGATTGAATATTTTGTTGATAATTAATTTTAGTTCCTGTTGCATTGATAGGTTTTTAAATATTTTTTTGAGATGGAGTTTCACTCCTCTTGCCCAGGCTGGAATGCAATGGTGTGATCTCAGCTTACTGCAATCTCTGCCTCCTGGGTTAAAGCAATTTTCATGTCTCAACCTACATAGTAGCTGGGATTGCAGATGCCTGCCACCACACCCAGCTAATTTTTGTATTTTTTAGTAGAGATGAGGTTTCACCATGTTGACCAGGCTGGTCCTGAACTCCTAACCTCAGGTAATCCACCTGCCTCGGCCTCCCAAAGTGCTGGGATTACCGGCATAAACCACAGTGCCTGGGAACTTCTGCCTTTTTATAAGGACACTGGTCAAACTAGGTCAGAGCCCACCCTAATTACCTCATCTTAGCTAATTATAGCTTCAAGGATACTATTTCCAAATAAGGTCACACCCTGACGTACTAGCAGTTAGGACTTCAACACATGAATTCGGGGCACACAGTTCAATCTTTAATAGCCATTTATAAGGTTTGAAAGCAAACCAGGTCCTACTTAGAACTGACTTGGGACCAAAACACCACAAAGCTGTCATAGCAATGTTGGAAGGAGGAGTGGCAAGAACCCCCATCTCTCAGCTCATTGCTAAAAATTATACCTCTCATAAGTCTTAAACAATGCCTTGGAAAGCACATCCTTTAGTGTGTAATGTCAAGGAGATAGTTGATGCTTCCAGAGATGATGCTGAGAAAGAACCATGCTTGGGTGTCCCCTAAGATCCTGAATTAACAGGAAACATCTGCAGGCCCCAGAAGAGAACACTCAAAAGATTTACCTTAAATAAGTGGAGAAGTGCTAAGACATTTCATCTGCAGGTATGGGCAGCTCCATGCTAAGGACGAGGTATTGCTGGGCAGACGTGATTAGATCCTGCTCTAAAGGAGCTCGCAGTCTGGATTCCTGCATTAGTTTCCTGTGGCTGCTCTAACAGATGGCCACTAACTGGGTGTCTTAAAACAACAGACTTATTCTCTCACCATTCTGGAGGTGAGAAGACCAAAATCAGCATCACTGGGATGAAATTAAGGTATCAGTGGGGCTGTGCTCCCTATGGAGGTGCTGGGGGCATCTGGTAGCTCCTGCATTCCTTGGCTTGTGGCCTCATCCCTCCAGTGTCAAGGCCAGTGTCTTCACATTCACATCTCACGATCTGTCTTCAAATTGCCCTCTCCTCTGTGTGTAAAACCTCCCTCCGGCTCTCTTTTGTAAGGATACGTATGATTTCATTTAGTGCCTGGCTGGATAATCCACGATGATCTCCCCATCTCGAGATCCTTAACTTAATCTCATCTGCAAAGACCATTTCTTCCCAGCCTTCCATAATTCCAGTAGGATTGTTTTTTCCAGTGACTTATTTCAACTGTTCCACATGGAACTAGACAGCGTAGTCTCTTCCTTGATCTCACAGATTAGGAAAGCCAGGCCCGTGGAGGGCAAAGGTACTTCTTCACGGAAAGTCCAAATTTAGGTTTGGGTGAGGACTTTGTGGGTACTTAAACTCTTCCTATGAATCAGTTTCCTATCTTTTGTATATTATGTATCTATTTTAAAATATTTCAAAGAGGGTGTTGAAAATGATAGGTTTGCCAACATTTTTATTTGGCCAAGTAAAAAAGATTAAAAAAATAAACCAGTTACCATATATGTTTACGTCTTAAAGAAAGACATCTTAATTTTAAAAAGCAAAGTAAGAAAGATTAATCTCAGAACATATTATAGTCCTCCCAAAAAGATTATTGGCAACTTTGCACCCTCTGTATGCTCCACATTGGTCTTCATTGTTGTAAAGGTTATTAAGGACCTGCTATTGAAAAAAATCTTTCTGTGCACCATAAATCTCTTCTCAGTGGATGTCTCAGTTGGGCTTCTCCCAGAGCAAGCGCCAACACACGTGAACCCCACAGAGACCCAGGAGAGAAAAAGGAGGAGCTTCATTAGCCCCACTAAGAAGAAGCCTTGTTCTCATCCTCCTGCCCCATTGGAAACATTCTCAAGCCCCAGAGGCAAGTAGGGCACTGATCAGATCAGGCTGGGGGGTCAACCAGACCACGCGGCTTGGCTGCTGGGGCGCCAGGCCTCCTCATGATCTTTGGCAAGTCACAGACCTTTCTCTCAATTGTGGAGCTCAGCAAACATCCTCAGAATGTGTCTTGCATTATGGGGTTTTGTTTTCACAGAGATGAGTTTGGTAGGAGTGTGATACTCTGGCTGGTGAAGAACTTCCTGGTGTCTTCCTCTATCCTCCTGAAATAAAGTAATTATACGCCAAGCGTGCTGGCTCATGCCTGTGATCCCAGCACTTTGGGAGGCTGAGTCAGGCAGATCACAAGGTCGGGAGTTTGAGACCAGCCTGGCCAACATGGCGAAACCTCCGTCTCTACTAAAAGCACAGAAATTAGCTGGTCATGGTGGGGGCATCCTAGCTACTCAGGAGGCTGAAGCAGGAAAATCACTTGAACCCGGGAGGTGGAGGTTGCAGTGAGCCAAGATCGCGCCATTGCATTTCAACCTGGGCAACAAGAGCAAAACACCATCTCAAAAATATATATATATTTAAAAAGTAAAGTAATCATAAACCAAAAAAATAAACAATGTCTTCACAGAATAATGCTGTGGGAAAGACTTTCCATTGAGAACTTTAATTACCCTTCCAAAATGTCAGTCTCCACCCCTTTCCTTGCTAAATGCTTTTTTCCCAGGCAGGGTAACAACAATTCTCCTCTGAAGTCCCAAATCCGACCAGTGAGCATGTATGGGAGTAGTTCAGTAGATATCTAATTTATCCCCATAATGACACTGGAGATATGTCCTCCCTCTTTCTCTGAGGCATTACCACTTGGCAGGAGATTTTATTCTCAATAGCTCGTTTGCTTTCCTCCCAATTTGTCATTTGTAACAACAGAATCAGGATCAAGCAGATGAGATCAGATGCCATACCAAGTCAGGACCTATGGAACCTCACAGTCTCTTAAAGAATGGCCAGGACACGGTAGCCACTGTCATCACCCGGCTATGTGAGCCTCTGGGCAAACTTCTCACCCAAAGGGCTGTGGCAGCAGTAGAGCAGTGGATGCCAAGATGGTTGGGTCACTTCATTCTTTAGTACAAGATGAGGACCTAAGCTCCAACCAGCCCCATGAAAACTTAAAAAAAAAAAAATTTTTAATTAGGGAAATGAGCACAAGAGAATCAACTCAACAGAAGTATGGGCACGGGCTACACAAAGGCACTGCACCAGGCCTGGGGGAGGCAGAGTTTCTGCCCTCAAGGAAGTTACTATGCAGGAGTGCGATGCTGGAAACCCCCAAGTGCAATGTAAAGGCTGCCATAAATGTATAGACTAGAAACCCCTAAGTGCAGTGTAAGGGCTGGAAACCTCCAAGTGCAGTGTAAGGGCTGTCATAAATGTATAAACTGAGCACAAGCACAGAGGAGGGGCTTTGTTTTCAGTTCGGGTTCCCCAGAAGCAGACCCCAAAGCAAAGATTCAAGTACGAATGGATCCTTTGGAAGTAAACTGAGAGACCACTGATAGGGGAGTGTCCAAGTGACCCAGGTAAGGAAGGAAGCCAGGCAGGGATCATTGTCACCAGTGGCTACTGTATACGGGGGAGCTCAGCTCCGCAGGAGACCTCTGGGGGCTGCCTTGCATTAGAAACATCCTGTCTAGGGATAGGGAACTAACAGTCATGGGTAGAGGGGTCCCCTGGGGAGGTAACTCCCAACACTTTCAACCTGCCCTACGTAAGGGCAGAGTGAGCAGACAGAGAAAACCCTCAGATAAAGAATAGCTGGTGCTGGTCATTGGAAGTCATGCTGCGCATGCAAATATCATAAATACCACAGGGAGCCGGGTGCATCACCCATGGCAGCTACTATAGACCCATGTGTTCCACCTAAAGTGAGGAGGAGGTCAGGGGAGGCTCCAAAGGAGAGTGGACGCTTGAGCTGGGCCGTGGTGATGCACCAGTGATGGCTAGGCAGAGACGTGCCGAGAGCATCAGGGAGGGAGGGCATTCGTTCTGAAGTAAAGGGAAAGCAAGACCAAAAAAATGGAGCCTGGAAAGTGCACGATTTATTTCTGCACCTTCAGGTGGCGTGAGATTCTAGCTGTTGTGTAGACAAGAGGTCCAGCCAGGCAGCTGGAGAGTCTCAGAGAGGCAGACCAGGCCCGCACTGTGAAGACCTTGGTGTCTCCTGCAGACATGCAGGGAGCCATCATGGCTTTTAAATAAGAGAGAGACAGACACAGGGAAGGCTTCACGAACTTGCTAGTCCCGTCCTGGGCAGTGCAAGCCATGAGGACGTCACGTGTTCTCTGCAGGGCCTGGTACATGAGGGGAAAGAGTGATATCAACTCAAGACCCGAGTGTGGTGGGTGAGCACATGGACTTGGTACCACTAATGAAACTAACTCCTAGCAAAACAAACAGCAAACAGAAGCATTTAAATCAATGAAAATAAGAAGCACTTGCCAAATTGATGGTGTGGGTCTGGGTGTGTGTGGGACCCCACACTTCTGACCTGCAACAGGCTATTTCAAGGCACACTGGACCTGCTCCCATGGGAATATGTGCTGGGCCATGCTTTCACGGCATGGCTTTTCTGTCTGCAGTCACCACCACCTGAGACCCAAGAGCTGGCATCAGTGCCCATGCTCCCAGATTTAGATGCTACCCTACCTTTGCAGTGAGTAGTGGTCCAGGGACAAGAAATTCCCTGTCGCAATTTTGAAAAACTTTGCTCTGTGCTTTCATACATCATCAGAACAAATTAAGTTAAAGAAAGAAAAAACTGAAGGTTTGCCCAATGCTGAGGCACACCCATTTTCATTCATTCTAGCCAATTTTGGACATTCCTGATGTATCAATCAGATTTCATTCCAGCTGCTCCATTTTAAAGCCAGTTGGCTAGAGGCTTGATTGAGATAACACCCTCACAACTGCTATCATAAAGTTCTGAGGACTGCCAATTTCAAAATGGAAACCAGCAAATGAAGTTATTAGAGATCAGGTCTGGCCCTGAAGGCTTCCCTACAAAGGAGGCCTGTGGTAGGCAGACTTCTAAGAGGATGCCTACAGATCTTCACCTTCTGGTATGCACTTTCTTGTAAAATCTCTTCCCCTTGAGTGTGATACTGACCTAGTGACTCACTTCTAATGAACAGAATACAGCAAAAGTGATAGGTTGGCTCTTCAGAGATTAGATTACAAAAGGCTGTGAATTCTGTCTCATACTCACTTGCTCTCTCTCTCTCTCTTCCTCTTTCTCTCTCTGGTAAAGCAAGCCACCATGTGGTCAGCTGCCCTACTGAGAAGCTCACATAACAAGGGCAGTCTCCAGCCTGCATCCACTGAGAAACTGAGGCCCACAAGGGCGGAACCCTGCCAATAACCACTTGATGAGCTTGGAATTCAATCCGCCTCCAGTTAAGCTGGAAATGACTGCAGGCCCAGCCAGCACCTTGACTGCAGCTTCACGGCAGACCCAGAAGCAGAGAACCCAGCTAGGGGACACCCAGGTTCCTGATGCACAGAAACTGTGAGATCATAAATGTGATTTGTTTTAAGTCACTAAGTTTTGGGGTAACTTATTACATAGCAATAGATAAATATGTTCATTATCGTTTTCTAACATTGTTTTCTAGACATTTTCTATCATATTTTGTAATATGTCTATTATCATTTTCTAACATTATTTTCCAGACATATTTTCTAATGTATTTATTGGAAAAGACAATGAAGGAAGACACACTCAGAAAGATTAAGACCAAGAGAAAGTCGAAAGTCTTGCTGTTGGTATAATATACCTTGACAGAGGTGAGCCTCTCCATGGATAGCCTGGTTTCTACAGAATGTTAGACCAGAGGCCCTGGAAAAACCTTTCACACTTTGATGTGTTCACTTATGTTGAAATTCTGCAATTAGTCCTTTTCTGTACCTTAAAGTTCTTTCCTGTTATTAAATACACTACGCTTGGAGTTGGACAACACAAAATCTCGTCCCAGAACCTTACTTCATTATCTGTGTGATTCTCAATGAGTCATTTTACATATCCCTCAAACTATGTTTAAGAAACAAAAATATGAACTTTGGAAATGTACTTTTCTATGCCCATGTTTCATTTTAAAAGAGGAATAAATAATGCCTGACTTATAGAACTCACGGGACTCTTTGAGGTAGTTAAGATGGTTGCAAGTGTCTTTTCAATAATAAAGAACTCCTGCAGTGGTTCACACCTGTAATCCCAGCACCTTGAAAGGCCAACGCAGGTGGATCACCTGAGGTCCGGAGTTTGAGACCAGCCTGACCAACATGGCTAAGCCCCATCTCTACTAAAAATACAAAGTTAGCCAGGTGTGGTGACGGGCACCTGTAATCCCAACTACTTGGGAAGGTGAGGCAGGAGAACTGCTTGAATCCGGGAGGCAGAGGTTGCAGTGAGTCGAGATTGCGCCATTGCATTCCAGCCTGGGCGACAAGAGCGAAACTTCATCTCAAAATAAATAAATAAATATAAATAAACAAGAAAGCTGTATAGAAAATGAACATTTTTAAGTCTTCTTTTGTGGGCTCTCCCATATGAAACACTCCAAACTATCATTGGACTGCTATGCTATAGTAACATGAACTTTTATAAGGCCTTTTCCTTAAAGTAGCTTTTAGGGAGGAAGACGAAGTAGAAGAAAATCAGCCCTTCAGATGCACTGATTTAATCTTCTCCATAGCCCATGAGGTAGACACTCATTATTCCCCTTTTACTGATGTTGAAATTGAGGCTTAGAGACCTCCAGCAGCTTGCTGTTAGTCACACAGCAATTAAGGGACTGAGTCCAAATTCAATGCACAGCAACCTGGAGGGCCAAGCCCTGTTCTGTAAGATGCATTTTCTTGTACTCTGTGTTCTGCACCTTCCAGAAGAGCAATTTCTGTCCTTTCTCCTTCTTTGTTTCTATGTTCCCATCAAACATGCTGTGACACTTTACACAAACAGCCACGTACACAAATCAATTGCAATCAGCTGTATTTCTCTCCTGATGTTAAAAGGCTCGTAAAGGAAAACGCACTTGTTTCAAACACCCTTTTCTGACACTAAATCAACTCTCCACCACTGGTGGAATTTGTGCACAAATTGAGCTGGGCTCTCATGAGACCAAGATTTACCAGTATAAATCCCAGGTTTGCAGGGGCTGTCTAGTTGCATTACTAGAAAGACCTGATCTGGCAGCTGAGTTTTCTGTGCATCAGTTGGTTGCATCTTCTTGACTCCCAATTCAAGCCAGGACACTTGGCAACTCACTTTCTAGCAAGTGATGTGGAGGCTGCCAGGGGTGGGTATAGTCAGTGGCAAGAACTGTCTTTATCCCATCACATCTCACCCCTGCAACCCAAGGAAATCTCAATCAGAACTACTGTCTCCTGCAGAACATCCAAGCTTCCTAGTAATACATTGGAATCATGGTTCTCATGGGATACTCACCAAATCTGTTTGATCCACAGTGACTTTGCTTCTTTGATACCTATCAGGCATGCCACCGTCTATAGGATGTTCCAGGGTTCCAGGGCTGAAGTTAATTCTGTGACCTGAACACACTACAATCTCTCCTTGCTTTCGTTTCTCTTATTTAGACCTGCCCTCTGAATCAGTTTCTTCATTTATAGTGAGAATATGAATGTCTTCTGTAATTCACAGAAATTAGAAGAGTTGAAGGGGTCTCCAGAAACATGAACTCTTTCCTTTCAATTTTCCCTACAAAGTCATGGAACTTTTCCTTTTCCCTTTTTGTTTATCGTAACCAATCTTCCTAACACCAAGCCAGAAGATTCTGTGGCAAAGGCGCACAGCCATGACCAGATTTGCATTTAGAACACAGGCTACCAACTAATTGTATTTCCATATGAACATAAACGAGTTGGTGGTAGATATAATGCAATCAAAATGAAAACATTCAATGTGGCTTAAATTTTGTTATATACAGCAGTTTAAAGCTTTATTTTAAAAATGATGGGCCAGGAGCAGTGGCTCACACCTGTAATCCCAGCACTTCAGGAGCCCAAGGAGGACAGACCACTTGAGGTCAGGAGCTCGAGACCAGCCTGGCCAACATGGTAAAACCCAGTCTCTGCCAAAAATACAAAAATTAGCCAGGTGTGGTGGCAAGTGTCTGTAGTCCCAGCTACTTGGGAGGCCGAAGCAGGAGAATTGCTTTAGCCCAGAGGGTAGAGGTCACAGTGAGCCAGGATCACACTACTTCACTCCAGCCTGGGCTACAGATCAAGACTCCATCTCAAAGAAAAAAGGATCACTTGAGGTCAGGAGTTCAAGACCAGTCTGGCCAACATGGTGAAACACTGTCTGTACTAAAAATACAAAAATTAACCAGGTGCGATGGTGCATGCCTGTAATCCCAGCTACTCGGTAGACTGAGGCAGGAGAATTGCTGGAACCCGGGAGGCGGAGGTTGCAGTGAGCTGTGATCATGCCACTGCACTCCAGCCTTGGAGACAGAGCAAGACTCTATCTCAAGAAAAAAAAAAAAAAAAAGAAAAAGATGGATGATGTCACCAAAAGAAGAAAACAGTTGGGAAACTCAAACATTGGCACATATTCATGTTATTTATTTTAGCACCTCCAGTTTCCAAGGAGAATGACCACTACCTAGAAGACTTCTCCTGGTTGACTGTGATGTCTTGCAAGGAGATATGCTCATGGCACCAGGTGTTTTGGTGTGGGCCCCAGCAGGAGGAAGATGTGTGTCTATAAAGTCAGCAGTGATGCAGGGTAGTGACAGTGGCATGCCACACACTTGATTTAACCTGCAGGTGGATTGGGAAGGTTTTTGTCCCTGAGGAGAAGTCTGAGAGAGACTTGCAAGGGTAAATGGGATAACCAGACAGAGAAGGTGAGAGCAAACATTGAAGATGAGAAGCAAGTCTGAGCAAAGGGAAGGTTCTTGGAGTATTGGGAAGAGAAACAGCCCTGGGTGACTGCAGCAGGGACTCGACTCTTCCTCACGCAGCCCACTGAAGGTTTCCCACCGAGGCAGCGAACTCTGTGATGAGAGCTGCATTTAGAACGTGAGCTCAGGCTGTGATGTGGTGTGTGCTCTGAGGGCTATTCTGGAGCGCTCGGCTGGAGTCTAAGAGAGGATCAAGGGTGGAGAGATGTTCCGAGGTCAAGTGTAGAGTGGGAATTGGCAGGATTCCTGAGAATCTTTAAGACAGAACCTTTGTTTATCAGATGCTAGACATTCACATTCTACCTTAATTACACGTGTCCCTAAGAACTAAATACTGACTGCGCTTGCATCTCTGTTGCTTTGAAAATGCAAGATTTGTAAAATTCAATGACACACATGATTATACAATGTATATTATCTGCTGACTACTCCAATGGAGACAGAAGAGTTTGGCTGAAGCAAACAACACCGGAATCAACAATGGGCATGTAAATAGATCCCTTTTTAATGGGTTTACTGATCTTCCCATACTTCTGACCTTATCTGGTTATCCAGATCTGCCCTCGTCCCTGAGAGTTCTGCAACACACCCAGAAATGGCTTAGAAAATTTGAAGGTGTCGTCAATCAACCAGTCGCTCTGCCCATAAACAAAACAAGAGACCGGATTGATTGGAATCAAATGGTTTTCCTTTTCAATATTTTTTGCTGTTTGACATGACATTGGGTAGTTTGATAATAAAATTATTCCCTTTACCATGCAAGAAATTATAACAAAGAGCTGGTACCGTCTTGAAAAACGCTCTGTGAATGGTTACACATGAGGAACGGGGGCTCCCCTGGGAACCAGCACAGTTCTGGCACTAGGCGGGAGGGAGGCAGGCCAAGATTGAGGGCAAAATTGCAACTCATTGGCACAGCACATATTTTTCCAATATAAAAGCAAATAGAGAATCTGTGAATAAATTGACTATATAAAAGTGTCCCTTTATATTACCACCTTACCTTTCCAAAGGGAAAACAAGGGGGAGGGGGAAGGTTTCTTTCCACGGCCCTCGTATAAAACTATCATTTCTTCTGGATAATTTTATAGTACCAACAGCAGTCCATATCTATTTAAAATACACACACAGCCCCACATCCAGACCCCTGTGCACAAATGATCCGGTAACCAGCATCAGCCCGACTGCAGAAGCAGCTGCCACGTAATTACAACTTCTCATCACATATGTGGGGAAACACGTTGTGGCGTTTGGGAAAGGTCTGCAAAAATAGGTGTCAGACCTTAACTAATAGTGATTGTCCTTCCATTCTACTGTAATTTACATTTAATTCACACATTTCATTTCCATTTAAAATATGATTACAGTGTTTTGAAGCACATCTCACCTGTCCCCTCGAATTACAGGGAAATGAAAATAACAGGGAACAGCAGGAACCAGGAAGGCTGCGGAGCCCTTGGCCGCCGGATCACCTCCAGCACTTGCTGCCTCTCAGGGGTCAGAGAGAGAACTCGAAAGAAGTGGGGGTGTTAGACGGGAGGGGAGAGTGGCAGAATGGGGAAGAGAGAATAAGAAGATGGGAGGGGTGGGAAAGAGGGACAGGGAGGGGAGAAGGGAGTGGCCCATTAAGGGGGCCCATTGAAGGTCTTCTGAATGCTCCAATCCCGCTTGTTTTATGAATTCATTATTTTCTGGCAGAGTGCCCATCTTCTATTTTATTCATTTCAGGTTCATGACCTAATCCTAAATACATGCAACAGGAAGCAGGTGCCTATTAACTCTGAGGTCTGGTTTTCCCTGCACTGGAGGCAGCAGTAAGAGGAGGGAGGAAAGCAAAGGCTTCAGTGCATTGACTCAGGGAGGCCAGACAGCCTACTGGATATGGGACACCCTTCAAAACGCACCCGGTCCCCACCTCCATCCTCTACCTGGGGCTTTGCAGCTGTTGGCAGCAGGTGAAAACGTCAGAGGAGCAATTTATAGGACCAGATTCTTTAGGAATTCAGTGACCAAGCCCCTCCAGGTGTGTCAGAAGATAGGTTTGCCTTGTAATGAATTCCAGCCAATGGCACCTGATTCACAGCAAGGTTTTGGTCCCTGCTCAGAAGCAAAGGCAAGGAGCCCTAGTTTGTTTATGACAATACCCAAATGCTGTCCTAAAGCTCTTGGGAAAGACAATGCACATTTCAATGGACTCGACAAACATTTATAGAGCACCTACTATACTATAAGTACAGCAAGCGAGACAACAATAATTTCAAATCTTCACTCCCCACAAACTGCTTTGACCCACACTTCTCCTTAACGTGCCTTTTATTTTCTAGAAAGAAAAATAATAGATGCCAGAAGAGAGAAACTTCCTGTGTTCCTATGACTAAGCACACAAATCTACTTAAACCCCCACTCCATCCCCCTTCCCTCTTCATACAACGGAAAAATCACCCATCCTCCCTGAGGCCAATCCTTGCATTTGGGCTTTGCATATCATGTTCTTCCACCTTGTTGGGTTTTTATATTCATTCTGTTTATCCCTTTCTTTCTTGTGTATTTAACTTCTGTCTTTGAATTGGATCATTCCCAATGGCTTTAAAACATGCACCTGTCTCTCAGATTAAAAAGAGAAATGCCCTCAACTCCTCACCTCTATCCAGCTTTGAAGGCATTACTCTCCTGCCATTCCGTGCAAACTTCTCAAAAGCATTATCTCTACTGTGGCAGAGGTGGCATGTTGCCCAAGAAGTGCCATAGCCCTCTTCCTATGATAGAAAGTTGGTGGCTGCCCAGGCAGAGATTATATTTACAACCTCTGCTTGCATCTAGGTATCGCCATGTAATTAGCTGCACCAATGAAAATGAGTAGGAGTTGTGCGTCACGCTTAGGTAAAGGCTTTAAGAAGTATCTGTCTCTAAATTTCTTCCCCTCTGACCAAGTGGATGTAGACAACTGCAATGCTGAGTTCCCACTGGGAGTTGTAGCAACCATGAAAGGCACAGAGGCAAGTTCCCTGAATCGCAGCATGAAGGAACACTGTCCACTGACCAGGAACACCTGAATGCAACTGTTAGGAAAGCTATATGTTAGCTTCTATTTTGTGAAGGCACTGAAATTTTGGCATTTAATTGTTGTAACAACTAGTATTTCCTTAACCAACACACTTACCTACCAATCATTCCTCAGTCTGCGCCAATCTAGTTTCCAATCTCTTCCTAGTAAACAGATCTCTATAAAACCATCAGTGGTTTCTGGGTTACTTAATTCAATGGATACTTTTTCATCAGAATTTCACCTGGTCCTTCAGCAGCATTCCACACAGTTACACGTTTCTCTCTTAACAAGCTTTCCTTTCTTGGTTTCCATGACACAAAACTGTTTCGAGTTTTCGCCTTTCTGTCCCGTTGCTCCTTCATAGGCTCAAGTTCTACTTCCTAATCTCAGAATTCTACCAACTTGACTGCTGAGTTTATACATGTTAAATTAACTGTAGCTGGACTTGCCCACCCATCATAAACAACTAGAAAATTGGGGACATTGCATTAAAAACTAACTTCAGAGTTTGAAAATAAGCATTACAGACTGGGAGGTCTAAAAAAGGGAAACAAACAAGCCTACAATCATCCCAACTTTGTGCCAGAAGGTACCTTCTGGTATGCATTAAAGAGAAAGAGAATATTAGCAAAGCACAGAAGTTTCCATGAGTTGGTAATCATGAAAAGTCAAAGTTGGAGAAGCCAAAGTGGCTTGAATTCAAAGTGCAGAACATCAAAGAAGAGGGAGCTACACAGATAAAGGAGTCCCCTTGAGTCATTTGCTGAATACTGAGGTGAGGTTTGTGAGGCAGGCAAGGAATAACGACTAGAGTGCTGGAAGCTAAACAATTCCCAGAGATCACAAAGTGCTGGCATATGTTCAAGTTCTAATCAGCTAGACTGGCAAGACCTTGTTAAATTCTCAGGGCACTCAGTAGAGTCTCCAGAAAGGTCACACTCAATAAGTATAAATACACTAGTCCAAGAGTAAAGGCTGCTCTAAACCCAAGCTTATGAAGCTTAAACACAAGTTTTAATGAATTCAACTGATCCACAAGGAATTTAATTGCAAGCCAGAACAAACTTCACAGCTTTATAAATGAACACAACAGAATTCAGACACTTAGTATTATATTCTAAGTGTCCACAATCCAATAGAAAATTATTATAATGAGAAGAATATTCAGGAAAAACATAACACCATGGAAATAACAGTGGTAATGGAACAGAGGTAATTACAAGGTAATACAGAAATAACAAAGGTAATGGAACTAGCTGACAAAGATTTTTAAATATCTGTATAAATATGCACAAGCTTTTTAAGTAAAACATGAACTCGATGAGGACAAAAGAAAATCTTAAAAAGGAATAAAATATAACTCATAGAGATGAAAAATATAATACCATAGATAAAAATTTCACTGACGATCAGACAGAAGACTGGCATTGTCGAAAAAAAGACCAACAAACTTAAACATAGCAATAGAAACAATCCAAACTAACAGAGAGGAGAAAAGGCTGTGGGAAAAACTAACAAAACCTTAAATAACTGATGTACAATATCAAATAGTCACTTTATAGTTAGAGTCGCAAGAGGGTGTGGAGAGTAGAAAAAAGTTTTTTTAAAATAATGGTCAAATTTTCAAAATTTGATGAAAGCTAAGATTAACAAATTCAAGAGGTCAATGAACCCAAAGCAGGATAAACACAAAAGTGATCATAATCTAACTGATAAATACCAGTAACAAATAAGCCATGTTAAAAGCAGCATAATAAAAGGACATAGTACATACAGAGAGAAAACATAAAATTACTGCATATTTCTCATTAGAAGCAATGCAAACCAAAAGACAATGGAAGGATAACTTTTACATACTGGAAAAAAAAACTGTCAACCTAAAATTCTATGTCTAGGAAAACATATGATTCAAAAATAAAGACAAAATGAAGACTTCCAAACACAAAAGTTGACAGAACTTATTTCTGGAACTAAATAGCAAGACATAGAAGGAAGATTTTTTAGGCAGAAGTGAAATGAAAGTAGGTGAAAATTCAGATCTATACAAAATATGGAAGAATATTGGAAAAAATAAATATGTTGGTAAATATGAAAGACATGCATAACCAATATAATTTTTGAAAGAAAGTACATCACTATAGATCCTGCAGACATTAGAAGGATAGTAAGAACATATTCTGAATGACTTTATGTCAACAATTGGCAACCCAGATAAAATACTTAAATTTATATAAATGTTCAAATAACTTCAAATTATTAACTAATATGTTGAGTTAACAAAGTCAGAGGTAACAATGTTAATATATGAAAATCAGTTGTATGTTTTATTGCAAGAATAATTTTAAAGTAAAACTTTTAAAGTGCCATTTGCAATGGCATAAAAATATAAAATACTTAGGAATAAATTTAATAAAATCTGTGTAATTCCTATATGCTTAAATTTTTTTAATGTGGCTAAAAAATTTTAAACAAAATATATCAATATACAAATATATGTTGTTCATAAAATGGGAGATTCAATGTTGTTAAAATGTCAGTATTTCCCCAAATTAACCTATAGATCCAAGGCAATCCCAAACAAAATCCAATCCAGGCTTTTTTGTAGAAATTTACAAGCTGATACTAAAATGTAAATGAAAATTCAAAGTACTTCGAATAGCAAAAATGATTTTAAAAATTTTTGAAAAACTTATACTACCTAATGTCAAGACTTATTAATAGGAATCTGTAGGAACCTAAACAGTGTGACCTAAAATGCTGATATACTCATAGATCCACGGCACAAAATAGAAAGTACAGAATAGACCCATTAATATATGGTCAATTAATTTTTGACACAAATAGCAATATAGTTTAATGGGAAGAGATTAGTCCTTTCAACAATGGAGCTATCAGAACTAAATATACATTTTTAAATGAACCTGAGCCCTTATCTCACATCATGCACAAATATTAACTCAACACGTGTCATAAACCTAAATGTAAAAGCTGAAACTACTAAACTTCTAGGAGAAAATTACAGATTTCTTAATTCAATTTCATCAAAATTACATACTTCTGTTCTTCGATGGGCATCCTATTAAAAAATAAAAAATGAAAAAACTAGCCATTGATTGGCAGAAGGTTATAGATACATATGACAAAGGAATATTATAATTTTAGAAATTTAGCGAAGTGTAAGTATACAGTGTTTATAAAGTCTACAGTAGTATACAGTCATGTCCTAGGCCTTCACATTTACTCATTACTTACTTACTGACTCAGAGCAACTTCCAGTCCTGCAAACTTCACTTGTGATAAGTGCCCTTGATAAGTATTTTTAATCTTTTATCCTGTATTTTTATGGTACCTTTTCTAAGTTTAGAGATGTTTAGATACGCAAATACTTATCACTATGTACAACTGCCTATGGCATTCAGGACAGTAAATTGCTGTACTGGTTTGTAGCTTAGGAACAATAGGATATGACATATAGCCTAGGTATGTTACTAGGCTATATGATCTAAGTTTGTGTAAGTACATTCCATGATGTTCACGCAATGATGAAATTTCCTAATGATTCATTTTTCAGAATGCATCCCAGTGGTTAAGTGACACATGACTCTATCTAGAACTTTTACAACTCAATAATAAGAAAATCAGAAACCTCAATAAAATAATGGACTGACACTTCATAGAAGACACAACACTATTAGTCATCAATAAAAATTAAAGCCACTACAAGATACAGCTGCAAACCAGGTAGGAAGACTAAAATTGAAAAGATTGACAATCTCAAGTATTGGAAAGGATATTTGAGAACTGGAAATTTCATAGATTGCTGACAAAGTAGAAAATGATGGCAACCACTTTGGCAAACTTTTGACAGTTTCTCGTCAGGTTTACATTGACCCTAACACGTAGAATTTTCAGTGCTATTATTTTACCCAAGATAAATGAAAACATGTCCACGCAAAGGCTTGTACATGATAGTCATAGAACCAAACATTGAAAAAATGCAAATTTCTTCACAAGCGAATGGTTTACACTATTTTTGGCATACACACACAATGGAATACTAGTCAGCAATGAAAGGAATGACCTCATGATACATGCAACAGCTTGGGTGAATCTAAAACACATGTTGCTAAGTGAAAAAAGCCAGACACGAAAGAGTACATGCTGTATGAATCCACTTATATGAACTCTAGAATAACCAAAACTAATCTCCAGTAACAGAAAGCAGATGGAGTAGATGGGTGCCTACCTGGGGCTAGTGTGAGGGAAGGGCATCATTTGTCTCCAAAGAGAGTTATGTTAGTCCATTCTCATATTCTCTGATATGCAATAAAGACATACCTGAGATTGAGTAATTTTTACAATAAAGAGGTTTAATTGGCTCATGTTTCTGTGGGCTGTACAGGTTTCTGCCTCTGGGGAGGCCTCAGGAAACTTACAACTATGGCAGAAGGTAAAGGGGAAGGAAGCACATCTTCACATGGCCAGCAAGAGAGAAAGAGAGAGTAAAGGGGAAAGTGCTAAACACTTTTAAACAAGCAGCACTTGGGTGATGGTGCTAAACGATTACAAACTGCCCCCATGGTCCAATCATGTCCCACCAGGCCACTCCACTAACACTGAGGATCACAACACAACATGAGATTTGGATGTGGACATAGAGCCAAACCATATCAGAGGCACAAGAGAAATGTTGGGGATTATAGAAAACTTATTTATCTTGATTGTGATGGTGATGGTGGTTACATGGCAGTATATACATGTCGCATCTCCTCAAGCTGTACGCTTAAAATGGGTACATTTTATTGTATGCAAATTATATTATGCCTCAGCAAAATTGATTTCAAAATAAAAATATGCAATTAACATTCAAGAATTTAAAAAGCTCTGAAGCTTTCTTAGTACTTCCAGGATAAACATCGAAATCCTCAACGTGAACTTTGAGATAGTGAATATCTAACCCTCTCTACCTCTCCCCCATCACCCACAGCACCGATCCCTTTCTGTATCAGTTTACACTCCCACCAGCCATGGAGAAGAGATCCTGAGCTTCCATATTCTCTGCAGCGCTTGGTATTGTCAGCCTTTTTGGGTTGATGGTGCCAAAACCCATTTTTGGAGAATAATGGTGAATGAGCTGCAGCTCCAGAGGAGGCGGGGCAGGCACCCTTACACACCTGCTGCACAGCTTCGTTAGAGGCGGAATTGCTCCTTCCCAGCACATTTGGAAAGTCCTGACTATTCCACCAAACACACACGTGACAGCCCTGTGTCCAGACCCTCACCAGAGGCAAGTTCCAGGCAGCTCCTCCAAACAGGCCTTTCAGAGACCCCTCAAGGACATCTTCTGACAGCCATCCTCCCCTTGCCTTCATATCAGTCCTGAATAGGGCTGTAAACACAGATGCTTCCAAGTCAGACTCTCTGCAGACAGTGTTTCTTGGGTTCTTTTTCATTTCTGTCAAGAAGGAGGAAAAAATGGCAGACAAGATATTCTTGAATTCCTCCCTACCAGACACCCCCTCTAGAGGACAAGGACTTGTCCCCGGAGCTGCGTCTGAGTCAGCAAAGGCTAACTCCCCTGCCCCAAGAGGGAAGAGTGAGTCTCAGTGCATCTTTGCGATTTCCTTTTTCACTGGGTTGGTAAACATTCTGGCCATTCTGAAGTATAATTTCCCCCTTTAGGACAATGTACTTGGGTTTGGGTTCTTTTTGCTTTGTTTATCCAGTAATCGTTACAGCAAGAGGGATGCACCTGTTCTGCAGGCCCATTAGACTCCGAATGGCTTTTCTCCCGAGCGGAGGCATGTAGAAAAACTAGCCTTGGCACTGAAAGCACACTGCAGTAGGAGCGTGAGCAGTGCAGAAAAGACCAAGATGCAACCTTGAGCCATAAGGGGAAGTGGCTCAGGGCTGGGAGAGGGAGGCGCAACGCTGCCTGGAACGAGGCTGGGGCTTAGAGAGAGAAGAAACTTGCCCAAGGTCATGCTGCCAATTAGTTTTGGAGCTGGAGTTATAATCCAGGTAGCAGGTCTGTGTGGTTCCAAGCCCACGCTATCCCCCACCTCGTTATATTGGGGAACAGCTGAGAAAAGAGAAAGGTGGAGAGAGAGGAGGGAAGTCAGTATGGTCAAGTCACCGAGGTCTGTGCCCCTATGTGCCAGCACGCTCAGGGCTTTTTTGGTGTCCTAATTTTAGCTGTTTCTAACTTTCAATCAGTGAAATTGACTTACCCATGAAGAGGCCAGTATAAATAAATAAGGCAAGAAGACCCTATGGTAACAGAAGCCTGCAGAGGCTGCCGATGGGGTAACTGGGAGGTGAACAAGTCCAGGGGAGCTGAAAGGGAAAAAAGAAAATGAATGGTTTCTCTAACTCATACCTTGAGCATCCCTCAGCAGTAAGTCCCCACTCCGTTGCTCGAATTCCTCCTCCCATCTCTTCCCTCCTGGTGTAAACCCTAAGTGCATTTCATTCTGGAGTTAAAAGAACAGGATCAGATGCTCCCAACGCTGGCCTCCTTCATCCAAGATGCCCAACACTGGGTAGAGGAGAGGGCACCTAGACAGGCTGGTACTGTCTTTTGTTTGGAGTGCCAGAGTCACAGCCCGGCACAGAAGCTGCTCCTGGGCCCTGGTGACTTCCTCTGTCATCTGCCGCCTCTTGTGCAGGTGTGCATATTTTTGCTTGGAGGAGCCAAGGCATGGAAATCGCTCTCCCTGTGCCCATATATTATCAGTATTTTTTAACATGTCGCTTTCCAAGCAGGTAATGCATTTGCAGAGACAGTGATCTTTCATCGGGAGATTACGATGATTTGTGTTCTCTGTCTAAATTCCAGCATAAATTTTCAAGCCAGCGAGGCATTGGCTTGTGGCAAGAGCTGCCTTCCGAGATGTGGCAGGCTATCTCTGCAAACCTCAGGCTCGCAGCCATTTGTCCTGATTAGGGAAAGGCTTTGAAATTCTTCCTTGTGCCTCACCTTTATTTCTTTCAAATCGCTCTTCCAGCAGGTCACCTTTGCAGCTGGGTTCAAGCCTCAAAGTATGTTTACTGGGCTGGTTGCAAGCAAAAACATTTAAGCAAATCAACTGCCAGAACTGCTGGCTCTGCTGAAATTAGCAGTGCAGCCCGGGTCAAGTCACTTAACCCCCTGGGCCTCTGCTTCCTCACCAATAAATGGAAAGTATAATCCCTACTTCACAGGGTTAATGGGAGGATTAAATAAGGCAGCATAAATGAGAATCTTCTCATGGTACCTAGAAAACTGTAGGTGAAACCCATGCAGTTGTCCCCAATCAGTTCCTAGACAATGACATGCAAGCCTCAAGCCTAGACTATGAATACACCCCTGGTTGGACAGCCCCTTCAGTAAGCCCCGTCCTCTCAAGGTTGCTCTGAAATGCCCCACAGTACCTCTAAACAAGATGAATATTAAGTCATTTAGCCTTGTGTATCAGTTTTCTCGGGCTACCATCATAAAATACTACAGACCAACTGTCTTAAACAACCTAGACGTATTGTCTCACAATTCTGGAGGCTGGAAGTCCAAGATCAAGGTGTCGACAGGACTGGTCTCTTCTGAGGCATCTCTTTGAGGATTGTAGAGGCCGTCTTCCCCCTGTGCCTTCACATCTTCCTTCCCTCTGTACTCATCTCTGTCCTTATCTATTCTTTTAAGGACACCAGCCCACTGAAATAGCCTCATCTTAACTCCATCACCTTTTTAAGACCCATATACAAATATACATATACAAATATGTGTATGTATATTTTAATACATATACAAATATGTATGTGATCTCCAAATACAGTCACGTGCCAAGGTACCAGTGGATAGGACTTCAACACAAGAGGAGAGGGGATGGAGGGGGAAGCCACGATTCAGCCCACTTTAATAAGCACAAACACGTGACGAACGACTGTGTATCTCAGTGCCAGAGCACAAGTGATGGGACACCCCAGCTCCAACACTAACAACGCCTTCCTTCCACTTCAGAATAATACTTTGTTTTCAGAGTCCTGCATCAGTCATTAAAGGTGTCCCTCTATCGACAGATGAAAAAATGGAGGGATAAAAGCATGGCAGGGACTCACTCAAGGTCACACAGATAGCGGCAAGCGGCAGAGGTAGGTCTGGAACCAAGATGTGTGGCTCCTGCCCGTCTCAGTGTGCGGCTCTGTGCTGCTGCCTTAAAAAGTTAATTACCACTGCTAGGAGCAAGTGCCAAAGAGCACAGAAGAGTTAGGACATCCAGTGTGCAGGTGTCTGCGGGGACAGCACACTGCCTGTGACATCAGCTTGCTGGCCGTCAAAGTTTACCTCCCCATTGAGTTCAACACAGCGAACGGTGTCCACCAACTCACCTGTGAAGGATTATCTTTCCCATCCAGGGAGCCTTCCCTGATGCTAGGCCTCACGGAACAGTTTCCCTGTAACTTGTTTTTTGTTTTGTTTTGTTTCATAGAAGACTCTTCTCCCCCACCCTGCCCTTTCCGACATAGATTGCAACAGATACAGGAGAACAATTAGCACTGTTCAAGCAAACGCAGGAAGAAAGAAACTCTGGTGGCAGCACCAACAGGCATAAAGGCCTCGCCACGAAAATGCACAGCCAACAGTGCCCTCTTGACAAAGCTTTGGGGGATAATGGTGCCAATGAGGCACGGAAGTAGCTTCACCCCACCAGCTTTGTGCTTCCAATCCAAAGGTAGATAGATACATGGATGGATGGATGCATGTATGTATGCATTATAGATGGATGGATGGATGCGCATATACATGCATTATGGATGGATGATGGATGGATGCATGCATTATGGATGGATGGATAGATGCATGCATGTATACATGCATTATGGGTGGATGAATAGATGCATGCATGTCTTCATGGATGTGAAGCAGCTATGTTGTCTGGGTTATATATCCAGGGTTAATCGTCTTGTGCCAGGAAAATTTAGGACACAGACACACATGAGGAGTTTAGAAGCACAGATTTAATAGGCAGGAGAAAAGAGAAAAGAAAATAGCTCTCTCTATAGAGAAAGAGGAGTCTTCCAAGCAGAAAAGACCAGCTGGTGGCTGATGCACCGGATCTTCTAGTCTGGCTTGAGGAGGTGGTATCTGATTTACATAGGGCTCACAGGTTGGTTTGATCAGGTATGATGCTTACATAGCGAGCAAGGAAGACTGGTTGCCCAACCCTAATCTCATTATGCAAATGAACTTTCCCCTTGGCCAATGCCATCTTGTCTGCTTCTTACTGTATACGTGTCTGGCAGAGAAGGGAAGATGGAGCCACCATCTTGAACATGTCTAGTCCCTAGTTCCTGCCAGCATTTACCTGTGCAAGCTTCCAGCTTGCTTGTCTATGTCTGCAGCTTGACTTTACAGGCTGCTCTTTGTTAGAAAATGATTTGGGGCTGCTTCTCATTAAAGAGAAAAGCCTTACTTACCAAGGACTCCCATACCCTCACTATCTGCCTAAGTGATTTCTTCATTCCTATATCAGATGGATGGATGGATGGATGGATGGATGAATGGATGGATGGATGGATGGAGATACAGAGATAAGTCAGAGAGACAGACAGACAGATCTCCACAGTGGCAGTATTTGTCTCCAAATTCCCCAGAGCTTTTTATTCACTAGAGTGAGTAGATGTTTTGGGAAGGGTAAGTACTTATTTTTAATGGACTTCCTATAGGTCAAGTGGGACTGAGTTGAGTGACGTGAGAAAAGACCCAGCCAGGTTCAAGACCAGCTGTGACACTGGCCAAGCCTCTTACTGTCATAGTGCCAGCTTCCTCAGAGAAGTTGAGAGGCTGCCTGATATGATTTTGGAAAGCATGGCTTTAAGACTAGGCAGGCCTTGGTCCAAAACATTTACTAGATATGTGATGGTCACCTCACTGTTTAGCTTCTCTAAGTGTATCTCTTCCCTGTGGGTAAAAGTGGAGATTAAAATGCCTGCCCTTCAGGGGTACTGAGACCAGAATATGACGTAGTAAATGTGAAAGCATTTGCCACATCACCTGGTATCCAGTGTATCCTTTTCCCTACCTGGGGTAGCCTTACCGTAAGAGCTTCGTAGAAGGTTGGTAACAATTGGAGTTTATGGGATCTGTGTTCTCTGGTGCCACCAAAATCACCACCTGTCCTGGCCACTCTCAATAAGGTAGAGCCCCAGTCTTCCCACTTCTCCTACTTCCCTCCTCTGCCTGGCAGAGTCTCCTAAGACAGCTACCCAAAGCCCTATCACCACACAGCAGCCAGGGATCATGGGAAGCAAAGGGGGTTTTCTCACTGCAGCAAGACAGGATCATGCTGTCTCCAGGGCTGGTTTTGTCCAATGACAACAGCATCCCTTTCCACAGCTGTGTGGATGCACGGCTCAAGCCTCCTCAGCCTTCAAATGATGGAAGCAGGCCCAGGTTCTCTAAATGTGACTTTATCTTCTCAATGCTCTCTCAGGGCACATCAGCAAATCTGGATGAGAGCCCAGGGTAGGGGAAGAGATTGGAAAGAGGGAGCAGAGAAAGGTCACTTGCATAGAAAAGGGTTATGACTTGCACTGAATATTGGCTCCAAAGCACCAGCCAAGAAAAGTTTTCAAATAGTCAAGAAGCCAGTGCCTGGTAAGAGACAGGGCTTCTGAAGTGTTTGATGATTGGGTAAATGAATGTCCAGCCCTCAAACCACTTCCAGGATTTGCCCCAATTTCACTATCTCCCCCACTTTATTTTACTACAGTTCTTTGTTCCTCTATTGTCATGCCCAAATCAGCCGAATAGTCTTCACTCTGATTCCTGATAACCCCTAAGTGCCCTGAAAGCAGGGACCGTCTAATTCCTGGTGCTTTGGAACTCCAGCAATTACTTGAGAAACTGCTCAGGAATTGTTTGCTAATTTAATTAAAGATGGTTTGTTCCAACCGGAGCCCTGTCCAGGAGCCCTGCCCCTGAGTTCCTGGGGGCATTTAGTCCAAATTAGAGTCATCCTTGCAGCAATCTTGCTAAAAGGGGCTGACTGCATTTCCCAAAGGGAAAACCTGGAAGTTCTGATGCTTCAGGGCCCCCAATGTCATCTGTTTACTTATTGTACAATGATTGAGTACTTGAGCTTTAACATACATTACTAAAAAGGCCTCTCTAGATGTTTAACCACAAAGTGCTGCTATAGGACATGAGAAGACACCCAGAGCCAGCTCCACTGTCCAGCCTATTTTTTGGATATAGATATTTTCACCTCTTACCTAATGTCACCAGCTCCCAAATGATGATGGGACAGCTACCCTGCAACCTGAAACCACCATTCTTCACTTAAACTTTTAGCAGGGAACTGAACTAACTACAGGAAGGAAGGAAGGAAGGAAGGAAGGAAGGAAGGAAGGAAGGAAGGAAGGAAGGAAGGAAGGAGGGAGGGGGCAAGAAAGGGAGAAAGAGAGAGAGAGAAAGAAAAAGAGAGAGAGAGAAAGAAAAAGAAAGAGAGAAAGAGAGAAATAAAGAAAGAAAAAGAAAGAACGAAAGAAAAAGAAAAGAAAAGAAAGAAAGAGAAAGAAAGAAAGAAAAAGAAAGAAAGAAAGAAAGAAAGAAAGAAA